>NC_044912.1:25534619-25677119 GCF_001633185.2 Quercus lobata | reverse complement strand
TTTAAATTTTCAAAGTAATTTTGATTGTATATTGTAAATATTTCTCCGTATAAGAAAAAACCTTTAAACATAAATAAACTCATGGTTAATAATATATTCATTCCCGTGCGGTAGCACGGGTTACATACTAGTATAGTACATAAATACAGCAAACATTCGGCTCCATGTTGGGTTAGATCACAAACTACATCGAACAAAAACTAAGCTCCACGTAGTCCAACTTCAACATCTGTCTACCCCTAGCCTGTTGAGCTTGTGCCGGAAGGGAGGGGGGTAATTGAAGCATAGCTATCAAATAAGCCCAAGCTAACTGAATGAAATACAACACCAAAGAGGATTTAGATCAGTTCAAACTTCAAAGTTAGCAAAATTATAGGAACTTCTCACACCTCATCTATCAGAAGGGCAAGTCTAATGTTGCAAGCTAAGATGAACAAGTACTGAAATGTAGAGAGACAAACCTTCAGGCAGAGAGGCAGGGGTCCAAAACAGAGGAGCGGAAGGATTGCATCAGTTATAGCAATACGACAGTCCTTCAGTCCAGAACAGCTTGTGCGACTTGTAGTTAAGGATCAGTTCATTTCTGTAGTTTAGTAGTTATTTATACATGTACATGTGTAATGATTTGGTTGGTTATGCCGCTTAGATCCGTATAATGTGGAGTTTTTTTTTTTTTTTTTTTTTTTTTTTGAGGGAGCGTATAATGTGGAGTTAGGAGTTAGTTTTTGCTTCAGCCTTTGTATCAACACTAGTATAAAATAGCTCTTGTACAATAGTTTCCTAATTAATAGAAACTCTTGTTCAATCATTTCCTAATTAATATAATCAGAGTTTTAGATCCTTTTGGATATATACTACTTTAAGTTTCTTTAAAAAATCTTCTCCCCTATCCTCGTGTGTGTGTTAAAAAATACTTATTATTCTCAAAATATATATATACTAGTATTATACCCGTATGATGCATGGCTTAATAAAAAATATTTTGATAATATAATTAAATTTAATAACAAATAAAATGAAAAAAGAATTAATTCAAAATTTAATATTAAAAAATAAATTGTACTTGTACACTAAAAAGAAATTTAATTTTTATTTCTTATTTTGATATTTGAATCATTTGTTTTAGTGATGATTTCATTCAAATGGTTATAAGCTATATCAACCCTAAACCAGCATATGTATCCATATATAACATTCTAAATTAATAATAAATAAAAATATAATACTCTAACTTAATGTAACATTCTAACTTACTAATAAATAAATATAACATCCTAACTTAAAGTAACGTTTGTAATTGTATTGTATTTTAGCCTTTAAGAAAACATATATTATTTTTTTTCATCATAAAAAAACACAAATATTAATATTACACATGAAAAAATAATGAATTCAATAATTGAAACGGTTGAAAACAAAATTAAGCCAAAACCTCAATTCATTAATGAAAAAATATCCAAATTTTTGAGCTTAAAAAAAAAAGGGAGTAAAGTAAAGATAAACTTACATAGAATTTTGGATGGATGGATTCTCTCATATCCAATTTCATGTTTGACAGCAAATTTTGCTTTTAATTAAAGAATATAGATTACATAGAATGAAGCACCAAACAAAAGGCATAACAAATTAAATCCACTATAAAATATTGATGTCAACAACAAATAATCATGTAATAAGAAATTAAAAAATACAAATATATTGCTTGCTATATTGACTTTTAAGAGAAAATACTAAAAAGTGCGATCAAATATATAATTTTAGCCTATCTATAAAACTTGTTGATAAAAATCATATTATATATAATAAAAAGGCAACAAATACACAAAATCTATTCAATTTGATGAAAGAAAAAAAAATTACATGCAAGGTTGCAGGTAGGGCAGAGGGGAGAAAGGAAGAATATAGCAAATAATTATAAAATACGTAGTAGAAATAATGAAACACCAAAAAACTCTGTGTATATATAGTGAGAATTTTAAGTTGTGAAGAAGATGATATGAACAAAAAGAAGTAGTTTAAGTCAAAGTCAAATACTTTTTTTTTTTTTTTTTACTTTATTATTAGGAAAATATGACATAAGAAGCAAATTTATCACCCAAAAAAAAAAAAAAGATGACGTGTTCCCTCCTTGGTGAGATCACTAGGCTACATTACATGTTGGGGCCTATGATTTTAGGCTTGGCTGTACCAGATGGTTGACCCTTAGGATCAGCAATAATTGATAAACTTGAATCCTTCGTTTCGTTAATTCTCTTGCCAATTGATTATGTGCTCAGCTGCGGTAGCTTAGTATGCAAGTTTATCTTTTTTTTTCCTTTTACGTTTTTTAAAGAGACGTATGAAAAAAAATGCAAATTTGATTTTTTTTTCTTTTACATTTTTTTATCTCTCTTTTTTTATTTAAATTCTATCCTTAGGAAATTTTATTTTATTGATTTTAGACTTTGTTGATAACATTTTAGATAGACACAACTATTAATGTTGTAAGTGAAATACTACTTTCTTTCATTACTTGATTTGTCATATTTATCCAAAAAATATGTATATATCTATTTTTAAAATCTAAAATTTTATTAAAATTTATGCAATTTGATGAAGTCACTTGGTGCAACCACGGCGTTTAAACCCAACTTTTATTTATCTCTCTTTTTTATTTAAATTCTATCCTTAGGTAATTTTATTTTATTGATATTAGACTTTGCTGATAACATTTTAGATAGACACAACTATTATAGTTGTAAATGAAATACTACTTTCTTTCATTACTTGATTTGTCATATTTATCCAAAAAATATGTATATATTTATTCTTAAAATCTAAAATTTTATTAAAATTTCTGCAATTTGGTGAAGCCACTTGGCGCAACCACAGCGTCTAAACCCAACTTTTATTATATATAATATAATATAATATAATATGATATAATCAGAGTTTTCTTTCACAAATTCTCACATCATCTATAACTCATATTTTGAACTCATTGTAGTCTGTCTAAATACCTTAACAAGTGTAACTGTTTTGTCTATTTAATGAAATCATTTTCCCAACATTCAAGTGTGGAAGCCAAAGCACATTCAAACAATATTCTGATATTATAAGTATTGATAGATGTAACACTTAGGAGTGAACGTTTTGGTTGTGGCCCTGCATTGTTGTGTTGTTTGTGGATGACTCTGTAGTACTCCTTTTTCTACTTCCTAAGTATGAGTATGAGTATGAGTTTTCTCAGTCTTAGATACTACTTGCCAAGTCTTGCGTTTTGGTAGTGACATGTACAATGTTTGACAAGTGAGATGTTGCTATTGTAGACAAAGATTAAAATAGAAGATTTTCCATTCCTGCATCATATTTCGTCACACTCATGTCTCTCACACGATGAGCGGAATGGTTCTTCCTCATTAATTTTAAATTCAATAGTAACGCAATCTAATTCAACTCGCTCTCCAGATTTGAACTTTCGTTTAAATTATTTGGCATGGTCCTTGTTTATATTCACAAGAATCCGACTAAATTAACTATTGCCGAAGGTTTGTCTGTCACTCAAACCAGGGCTTCAATTGGGCTAAGAGAGAGAGTCAAAGAGAGAAAGATGAGTTTTATCCTCTCAATTTTATTATTATAAAACTAGTGTTATGCCACCAGGCGCCGTGCAATGCACAACTTGAAGTAAATAAATTGAAATCATATTAATAATTAGTGAGTCACTTGACATTTTAATAGAATTTTACCAAAAGTAAATTAATATCTTAATAATGAACGAGTCACATAACAAAACCACACAATATAATATGTAAATTTTACTATATTAGAATCTTATTTTAGATTATATGAAAAGTTTTGGGAATAGAACTTCAGTGGAAGTAGAAATTTTAATTTATTGGAAATTAGATAATATAGTTTTAATTAGAGTAAACAATTGGTACTATAATTTTACCCATCTTAATGTTATCAACAAAAATAAATCATCGTAATAATTAATGAGAGTGTAGACATTTTTCACATGGAGAAGAAAGCCTCTTAACATAATCACGACTTTTAAAACCCAAGTTTCATTATATAGTATAAACATGTGATTTTAGACAAACAAATTATGCCTCTAATTAATTAGTGTTTTCTTTTGCTGGGATGATTTCATTCACTTAAAAAGGTTTGTGAGGTGATTTATCTAATTCTTTGTAATATTCATCAAAATTATCCTTCAAATAAATCCGACCAATTTTTTTTTTTTTTTTTTAATTTTAAATCCTCAACTGTACTATCATGAATAACAATGAATATATTTAATAAGAAAAGTGAAGTAAAAGAAGAAGAAAAAGAATTAAGTTACCATAATCATTACCTTTAATAAGAAAGTGTTTATAATTTTTTAAACAATATCTTGCAGGAAATATGAGATAACAATTTTTTTTTTTTTTTTTTAAGATTATGTGCATTTAAAGAATTGATAAGGAATTAAGCTACTGTTTCTAACCAAAAAAATGTTGAAATTTGGTGCAACCACTAGGTAATTAAATAGAATATTTACTTGCTGTATCACAACTTCTAAGTTCAACTTTTATTATATAATATATGATACTTACAAAAAAGAGTAGTATTATAGCCTACAGGTACTACAAGTTTTACTTCGCCAATTAGAAAAGTGAATTATTCAAAATCATAGTTATAAGATAGTTGAAATCTACCAATTAAATTTATTACCATATTAGTTTGTAAACTTCATGCAGTAAAACTTATAATACTTCTAGAATTTTCTTACAAATAACATGACAGCTATTATAATTGGTATCACATCAATCACATATTAAACAAATTTTTTATTTACTTTTTTTTTAAATATGTTTAAAAATTGATATATTAATTTATAAGGCTAATATAATACAATTATTAGTTGCCCTAGCAACACTCAAACCCTGAAAATGTGATGAGGATTGAGGACAGGTGGATGGCTCTTAGGCTTACAACAGAGGATAAATTAGTTGGATAGTTTAGTAAAAGTTAGGTAAAATACGATTTGGTGAAGTTACCTTCAGGTAATTCAGGACAATAGGTTTAAACGTAAAAGACACAATTTGTTTTTTTATTAATAGTAGTAGTGTGCCAATGACGCAATTGATCAGATGAAAGTGATGTTATTTGAATTATAATTTAGGGCATGTTTGGATATTGTTTATTATTAAAAATTGAAAATTGAAAAATATTGTAGTAAAATAGTTTTTAAATGTGTGAGTAGTGCTGTGGGACCTAATTTTAAAGTTGCTTTTATTAAAAAAGTACTTGTAAGTTCTATGAACAGTGTACAAAACTTACAGAAAAGCAACGCAAACGCTATCCAAACTCTACCTTATTATAGGTAAAAAAAAATTTGTAAACTTTTTTAGTTTCAAAGTATTACCCATGCTTTAATTTGCAACAGTAGCAGAGCAAGGATTTTAGTCTAGAGGGGGCAAAATTAAAAAAACAATATTAAAAGTAAAAATAATCTAAAAAATATTAATCAATAATAATAACAAAACAATGGTAAGAAAATATGAATATATTTCGTAGTATTAAAATAAATAAACAAAAATAACCAATTCATAGTCATAGCTACAACAAATTTTACAAATTGATGTGGTAAAAATGTGAGTAGTGTTACTTAAACAATATAATGAATATATGTTTGAAATTATTTTTTGTGATTGATGAGATGCTAATTTGTAAGATATAAGCAGTAAAATTTGTAATATCTCTAGCATCACTTAATAATAAAATGCTATGAAATGTATCACAGTGAAAATGGTGAAAATAAAAATATTAAATAAAAAAGAAAAAGTAGTGAAATAGGTGCAAAACAAACAAAAACTGCTTATGATAATAGTGAAATGGTGAAAAGATTATATGGTTTGGTCTTTGAGAATAACTTTTTCTTTCTTTTTCTTGGGTCACTTTCAAGTGGGTGTCTTTTTTTTTTCTTTTTCTTTTTTTCTCAATGTCTCAGGGACTAACTAGAATATAAACTACATATGCAAGGATGTTTTAGGAGTCAGAGGGGGCAGGTGCCCCCCTCGCCCCCCTCTGGCTCCGTCCCTGATTTGCAAGCACAATTTTTATCACTTAGAAACCTTTTTTTTTTACATTAGTCCACTCATCAGCTGTTAAAATTCAAAGTTTCTAACCATGCATTTCTGACAATATAAAATTTAACAACTGACCCACTGAATGTTGATTTAGATGGATTTCTTGTCATTTATATCTTCTGCTGCTGTGAAGAGTCATAGAGGTAATTAAATGAGTGTAGCGCAAGGCAAACATTATGGGGGTATTTGGCACGTATGTTTAAACAAAAAATTTCAGTTTTTTTTTTTTTTTTTTTTTTTAATTTTAAATACATGTGGATGAAAAAATGTGTAAAAATACGTATAATATTGTTTAAAAACTGAAAACATATGTTTAAAATGATATACCAAACATGACCTATATATCTTAGAAAATAGTAAAAAATGATAGGAAAACTGAAAAAAAAAGGGCAAAAAGTCTTGTAACCCATTTTCAGAAATAAGTGTTTGGTACATGTTTTCAAACAATAATTTTCAGTTTTTAAACAACTTTACACGTATTTCCACACACTTTTTCACTCACACGTATTTTCACATTTATTTTCAAACAACAATTTTCAGTTTTTAAATGCATGTACCAAACACCCCAAACCATTTGAATGAGTTAGGTTGCTTTTTTTTTTTTCTTTTTTTCCATGTATCATGCCAGGCATTCTCAAGCATTCGTGACATGACTGTTATGGTCAAATCGTGGGAGGAGAACTTGTTTCACAAATCAATGTATATTTGTGATTTTTAATGTCACTGCTAGCTATATATATAGGACATTCTTCCTTGGTCTTCTCTATCTCTTAACCAAGGAACAATAATGTATTTCACAACCCTTGCTCGTAAGAAAATCAGCATGCTCATGAAAAACTAGGTTTATTCAGTCATTCAAAGAACTCGTACAATCGAATTGACTCTACTGAAAGCTCCAAGACCCGCAAAGTTCTAAAAGGTCATATAGGTATGTACGTGGGAGAAGAGAGGAAGAGGTACGAAGTTCCAGTGAAGTATCTATCATTACCAGCATTCCAAGAATTGTTTGTGCAGTCACAAGAAGATGAGCTTGAAGCAAAAATAGAAGGTCCCATCATGCTTGCATGCAAAACTGAAGAATTTGATCAGTTATTAAAGCTAGCCAAAGTATCTTCACGTTCCTAGAAACTGGTTCTCATGCATGCACGAAGATTGTTGAGAATTCATAATTTGGATTCATCAATTGCTTTCATGTATTAAAAAAACAAAGTCTTTGACTCTTGGTAAACTTTCCTTCTTCTTCTTCTTTTTTTTTTTTTTTTTTTTTTTTTTTTTAATTAATGGAAAAACTTGCTATTTTGTTTCTCTATTTATCTTTGCAATTTTTTTTACTTTCTCTCTTCCTTTTTCCTTTCTATTCATTACTAAACCACTAAACATGAGATTTTTAGAATTAATTTATTTTCATCAACTTATTTACCATAATTAGTTTATTATATGAAAGTATAATCAGAATTAAAAAAAATCACTACATTAAAACGTTATACATTCTCCCTTGATCAAGAAAAAATAAGCTCATCCATACGAAGTCTTAGTCTTATTCATGTGGGAGAATGATAGGAAAATGCCTTATTTATGCGTAGAAACCCCTAACATATATACTTAATATAATAAATTCATATGATTTGACTTTTTTATTTTCCAAATTGTCTTGTGCGTGTGTGTATACTATACACTAGTCCAGATCTGCGCGAGGCATGTGAATATGCGATATAATGTATAGTTTGAGCTCTGAAATTTTTTGAAGATAATATATTTAAATTAGATGTCTTTAGAAGAAGTAGATTCAATTACTTACAAAGGTATTCCAACACTCAACATTTTTCTTTTTCTTGATTGCATTTAAGCATCACCATTTATGTTCATTGACTCTCTCTCTCTCTCTCTCCAAGTGCAACAATTTTTTCAGGATTTTTTTTTTTTAATTTGGTCTCTGTCTCTACAAATTTATATTTCTATTTACTCTTTCTATATCAATTACTCTTTATTTGCATATTTTGGGAGCGTTTCTTTAATGTTGTTATTTTTTAAACAGGTTATATTCACCTAATTTGTGCCAAAGTAGGTTATATATGTTTTTCTAGATTTTATTCTTTACAATTGAACTTTTTTAGATTTAAATTTATTATTTTGATGAATTTCAGATTTCTCATTCTCTTAAGAAATTTATCATAATAATCAAAGCCATCACAAATTCATAAAATTATCTAACTCAAAATTAAAATGATGTTTGTTTTGTTTAGACCCCTTAAACTAGATTGTTTAATCTAATATATTAACCAAGTAATTACTTAGACTAATTATTCAAATCTAGGTTAAACAATAATAAATCATATCATGCAAAACAACGGAAAAGTAAATAACACCACGATATGATGACCTAGGAAAACTGATGAAAAGAACCGTTTCAAGGTAAAAACCTGAGGAAGATTTAACCTAACTATCCTCAACGTAAAGCAAATCTACTATAAGAGAATTGAAGTTTTTACAATTAGATTTAACCTAAATCTATCGTTACCACCAATAGTAACTTACTGACACGACCATGTGCAAGCTCCAAATCTATGGACTCCTTCTCTCCTTGGATTTACTACAACACAAGCACCCATGCTTGTGACTTTAAGATCTCACTCAAAGGTTTCAGATCACCTTCAGCTGTTGATCTTTGTAGCAGCAACTAGGTTCTACCACTGCTTGATTGTAGATCTTGCTCCAATAGACGCTTGTGTAGTTAGAAGGTCCAAAACCTCTTAGATCTTACAAAGAGTAACACAAAAGTCTTCCAAAAGTCTTAAAAAACATAATTAGGGTTTCCCTTTTATATGTGGACAAGTTAGATTAAAAACCTAAAGGTATGTTTGATAACTATTTTTCTCCTTATTTTTTGTTTCCAAAAACAATTTTCTATTTTTGAGACTAAAAAAAAACTTGTTTGACAACTCAAAATGGACAGAAAACAAAAGCTGTTCTCAAAACTTAGTTTGTGAAGGAAACTGAAAACATATAAAAAGTTTTCAGTTTCTTTTTTTCAAAAGTCAATGAAAATACACGTTTAATTTAATGAAGCTATCTCATTTAATAAGTTAGCATTAGAGTTCAAATCCTAATAACAACATATTTTAGTATTTTCTATTTTTTTCTTCAAAAAATTATCTTTATTAATTTCAACTAACCAAATATATTTTTGATTTCAAAAATACAAGAAAATTATTTTTTCTTTATATTCCCAAAAATAAGTTTTTGAAAATAGAAAACAAAAACTGTTACCAAACATAACCTAAACGTTTTTGTGGGCTTAGGCCTAATTTAAAATTCTGCAAAAATTCTTTTTTTGCGATTCTCGATCAATCGGGCCTAATTCTCGATCGATTGAGATTGGTAGATTCTGACTCCTCTTTTCTGCAATCAACTCGAACTTGAAGCTTGAAACATACACCTTTGAGCATTGTTTAACACATAGACTAGACATGTTTTGTTCTCGGTTTGTCAACACATACAAAATATGATTCTATACATTTAATCCTAAATCTTTAGAACCTAACAATCTCCCCCTTTTGGCAATCCATGACAAAACACACATACAAAATGAATTGCTCAAATCAAACACCAGCCCAAATACAAAGTATTTCCCTAATATAATTCTAACACAACTACTAACTATTAGTTGCTAGTATAGACAACAGCTGTTGAAAGAATTAACTTGTAAATTCCTGAAACACTGAAAATAAACCATAAACGCATGTGTGGAAAATATAGTAGAAATCCAATAAATAAAGACTGAACTTGAATTCACAAAGCTTAAAAGATGAGAGTTGACAAGGAATTCCATTAATAACTAGCCGTTTTGATCCTTTGGAACAACTCGATGAATTTAGTAGATCTTTTTAGGAGGCCCCAATGACCATAGATAGAACCTATCCCATTTTTACAGTGCGATGGTTGGCTGTTCATGGATTAGCTGTACCTATCGTTTCTTTTTTGGGGTCAATATTTGCAATGCAATTCATACAACGACAAATCTAATTCGAATTATAGATCTATGACACAATCAAACCCGAATGAACAAAGTGTTGAATTGAATTGTACCAATCTCTACTGGGGTTTATTACTCATTTTTGTACTTGCTGTTTTATTTTCCAATTATTTCTTCAATTAAGAGAAGCAAAGAGAATAGTAAACAACAGAATAATATAAATTCTCTTATCCCAACAGAATATCAAATGAATAATCATCAAATATACTATCATAGTCAATGAACCATCAATGTTTGTGAAACAAGAACGATAACACTAAACAAATATAAAACAAATATACATGAAAATAAAGAAAAAATATATATCATTAGCTCAAAAACAACTCCCCTTAAGTACAAAAACTCTCTACTCCCCCTAAATACAAGAACTCTCAAAGCCCTAATACCTACTCCCCCTTTTTTTATGAACTGCCAAAGGCAACCATCAAGCATCAGAGGGCGAAGGAGGTGGAAAAACACTCCTATACTCAACAAAATCAGCTCTCAAGGCAGCCACCTCAATAAGTAACTCATCAAGAAGCTGTCCATGAGTTGTTTGAGTAGTCATAAAGGACTCCATCATGGCATGGAGTGAGAGAGGAGGGATAACTGTAGGGTCAACAGCATCATCATCACCAGAAGGATCCACATGTATCTCCTCAGCAACAGGCATAGCACCAGAGGCAGGAGCTGTAGTAGAAGCTTCACCTCTTGATCTCTTTGAAGCCTCAATGTTTGGTTCAACACTCTTCATCTGAGCCTGTCGCTATCTAAGAAAAGTGACTCCTATAGGGGTAGTGATATGACCTAATTCTAGAGGAAAACCTGATAACCCTAGAAATTTCAAGACCCTATATATATACAATGGAAAGAACAACTTTTGTGCTTTACACTTACTCTTATAAATATCAACAATAGTTTGGATGTAAAGACAAGGAAAACACATAGATCCATCAGTGATGAGAGCATAAAGGAATGCACACCTATCTATAGGAAGAGTATGAACAAGAGAGATAGGATAGATGTCATGGCATGATATCCTTAAATAAAGATAGTTAAGCTCAATAAACTCAAATGAGTTTATTCTTGGTTCAGATCCCCAAGAAACTAACCTACCATAGAGCAAAGACATGATATCATCTATAGGAGGAAAATCAGTATATGGATATGTGGGTTTATGAACTAAAGGTATACCTAGAGCTTTAGAAACCACACGTTTAGAAATCCTAAACTGTACCTCTAATCCTAGAAGTCAAATAATGACCACTTGAATCCTCATGATAAATAGAGAGATTAGAATAAAACTCTCTAATCAAAGCAGCAGTAGGAGGATCAGACACATCACATAAAGAAACTCATTTCCTAGACACTAGATTCCTACATATGGAAGGATCTAACTCATCTAAAACAATCTCTCTCTCTCTCTCTCTCATACAGACATATACTTAGTTAAGGTCTCATACACTTCCTCAGTCTTAGCAAAAAGAAACATAACCCTATCAATCAAGGAAGAGGCAGAAGAAGAAGAAGCAGTGTTTCTATTTGCTTTGGTTTTGAATTTCCTACCAACCTTAGGAGCCATGTCTTAAAGATTAAACAAAAGACAAACAAAAACTAAGGGCAGACTACATTAGGTGAAGTTAGAGACATAATAACATGTAATTTTTGAAAAACTATATGATGCATGACATTAGTACACGAATAACGCGTGATCTAATGCTTTAAAACAGTTCAATTTCATGACAATTTTGAAAATTGACCAAGAAAATTAGAAATTTATCAAAAACCCCAATTTTGAAAATCCTAATTTTCAAAAATTCTTATATTGAGCAATTGCACAACACAACAAGTATAACACATGTTATAATCACTCAATTAAGCAATATCAAGAGTCAATTATAATCAATTTAGCCCAATTGAACAAAATCCCCAATTCTCTCAAGAACACATAAACCCTAATTTCAAGATTTTTTAAGATATCATGAAATTTTTTAAATTAAAGCATGCGAAACATGTTTATATGATGCATGAACAAAAACCCATCCAACAAAATGGATCAAATGACTCAAAATCATCAAAAACCCTAAATCTCTTTGATTCAAAAATTTTGAAAATTTTTATGAAAAATGCATGAATGCATGTAATTTAATCAAAAAGAAGGGGTAAAAGAGTCTTACCATATGTTGAAGAAGAAAACATTTGAAACTTTGACTCAGAAAAAGACAAAAAAAAAAAAAAAAAAAAAGTAAGAAGGGATCGAGAAAGGGATTGAAGAAGAAGGCAAAAACATGAAGAACATCTAATCTAATTCCTATTTGTTTAAAAAAAAATGAGTTTCGATCGGTCAGGAGGAATTGAGACAAGAATCACAAATCATTTAAAAACATATTCGACTGATTGAGAGAAATCAGAGAGGAATCAAGATAACCCGAGAGTTTTAGCCTTAAAACTGGATTTTTCTTTTTTTTTTTGATTGGTCGAAAAACAGGTTCGATCGATCGAATCCTAAAGAATCAAAAATTTTGAAAAACCTGGAAAATTTTCAGCAAAAACATTTGTAAACCAGTTTTTATGATATGAGATGAATGTTCATAATTTCAAATGTTTTACAAAAGCAGTCTTTCCAAAATGTATTAAACATATCATGAAGTTAAACCTTGGGTGGCCACAAAAGTTAACATACAATCACATGTACATGGTTTAACAAAGACTTGCTTGTGGTGTATGCAACTAGTAAGTGTATGAGTTACCCAAAAGGTGATATGTAGATGCAAAATAAGCACAATTTCTACATTATCAATCACATAAGTTTGAAAGTGACTATCACCTAAAGAGTTATATCATATAACTCTCATATCTCTTAGAAAACACGCTTGCGACCATGCATTTTTCTTTTTCTTTTTCTTTTGAAGCATATTTTTCTTTTCACTTTTTGTTTCTTTTATTTACTTTGAAAGCAACACCTTAATTATCTTGTTGTGCAAGTGCTACACCTTACTGAGCATGGCTTTTATGATTTGCACACAAGTTTTCATGATTAGCGAGTAACAGTGGTGAAATGGTTATTTATGCCTTTCTCCTAGGATTTTTTTAATCCTTACAATCAAAAGAATATGACTTCAAAATCAAGAGCATGTGTTCAAAAACCATAAACAACTCACACAATATAAGCACTACATAGCACAAACTAGCAAAGTGCAAAAAAATAAAGTTCATGAAAACTAAACAAGATACACAGTCATGAAATGCAAGTTTCATAGGCCAACCTCAATTACACATCTTGAAGATGTATAATACAAAAACCTTTTTATTTTTTTTTTATTTTTTTAGATTTTTTATTATTTATTATTATTTTAAAAAAAAACCATAATAGCATCAAAAACAAACCTAAAATGAAATGCATGAACGTAATGCAAATGCAAACCCTAATGAAATATAGTTTTGGTCACAATAGATTGAAAGAATTAACACAAGGACCATGTCAGACAGACTCATTGAGACTGAGTCTTTTGCATCCAGACAAACTTGGCGTTGGGGTTTCTATTAGAACTAGCCCTAATCTCAGCTCCAATATTGGCATAAATGTTAAGAACCTTTACCAATTCATGGATCAGTGCCACAGGATCTTGCGCTTTTGGCATAGGCACTTTTTGTTTGAATGCTTGCTTTGAAGCATACAGCTTCATGGTTGTCAAAATCCTGATATGGATCGTACGATTTTATTATCCCACCTCACCAAAACATTTAGAATCATACTAGGATCGTAAAAATGGTAGGATCGTATGTAGGATCGTATAGGATTGTAGGATCATATGGGATCCTACCAAAACATTAGTTTTTGATTTTTTTTTTTATAGCTTATATTTTTGGTTTTGATGAAGCTTTAAGGGTTTTTATTTTTTTATGTTGTGATGCTATGACTCTTTATTTTTATATATAATTGTCTTAACCTAAGCAAATATTTTCTAGTTTCTAGTTCACTTGTTATTAAAATGAAGTAATGCTTTGTCATTTCTAAATGAAGAATTTGTATTGGCTTAGCTGCCTTTTAAGCTATAATATTGTTAAATTTTTTTGATCAATATACTAATTTATGTTCTAATATTCTTATATATAATTCTATTAGTATGCTTGTATTTGTATATTAATTGATTGATTTTTTTGAGCATGCTTTATAATTGTTGCTGAATGGTATAGCTAGAACAATTGAGTGTGAAGTTGTATCTTGATCTCTTTTGTAGTTCTAATATACAAATATACAATGTCTACATAGATGATGAACTGGATGATGATCATTAGGATTTAGGATGGTGGTTCTAAAAAACCTAGAATGAGAATAATTAAATGTTCACTTCAACTTAATATTCATCCTACTTTTAGATTTCATATTTTAGTTAGCTAGTTTCCATTTAATAACTTATTTTGGATTTTAAACTTGGAACTTGGAAAATATTTCTGTGTGTGTTGATAAATATTTTGGTATTTGGTTGCTAATTAAATAATTATTGAATTTTATAGATACATTAGGTCAAAGCATAACTATATTTTTTTCGTTAGTATAGACATAGCGATGTGTGACATGCAAATTGCATCACATAATGTAAATATTTGTTTTTTTATAGATAAAATCAAAATTTCCATGATTATTCAACATACAAAATCATAATCAATTTGTTTTTTGCTTTAAATTTGAAAATATGTAAGATCTTACGATCCATGATCTGATCCTACAATCCACGATCCCACCTACCTCCCATGATCCCACCTACCTCTCACGATCCTATGTAGAATCCCCCGATTTTGACAACCTTGTGCAACTTAAAGCAATTTGGCCAAGTATGCCTTGCTCCACCACAGAAATGACAAAACCACTGAGGTTTGTGTTTTTTCTTGCTTCCAGATTGATTGGGATTCTTAAGTTTTGACTCACTTAGATCTACCCTAGTTCTTCTAGAAGCTAGAACTTCTTCCTTATGTACTTTTACTTCAGGCAAAGATATATGAACAACAGAAGTAGATGTAGCAGGTACAAACTTTAGGGGATGAACAACAGAAGAAGAACCACTCTTAACAAACCCTAAACCTGTCTTATCATAAACAAATTTTTGAACATTTAGCATGTCATCCAATTTAGAAGTAGAAGACCTATCTAGTTGTTCTCTAACAACAAATAATTCTAATTCTAAACTTTTACCCTTTTTAAGCAAAGATATGTTCTCAGTCTAAACAGAATTTAAGAGTTCATTGGCACTAAACAATTTCAACAACAAATTTTTCTTCTCTAGTTCAAGGGTGCTTATCTTTTTCAGCCCTACATCAACACTTATGGCATCTCTTGCTGTAATCATGCAAAGCTTGTTATAAGCCTCTTGCAGGTTAGCATTCTTAGAGAGTTCCCCATCAGAATGGTTCTTAGTCTCAGTTTCACTTATTACAGCAGTAACAGTGAAAGCCATAAAGTTTTCTTCTTGATCACTTTCAGACTCATTATCAAAAACTTCATCATCACTTAGAGTGACAGCCATAGCTTTTCTTTTAGATCTCAAAAATGTTGGACATTCAAATTGTAGATGACAATACCCCTGACAACCAACATTGTTGTCCTAAAGAATTATTAGAAGATTGAGAAACTTTATCTTTAGATTTTTCATAATTGTTATTTTTAGTTGTATCATTCTTCTTCGCTTTTTTAGGGTCAACATTGTTTCTATTTCTTGCCCTTCTATTATTATTTCTAAAAAAATTCTAAAATTCTTGGCAAGATAAGCAATCTTAGTAGATGAGAGTTCATCATTAAATCCACAATCATCAACATCATCAATAGATTTCAAGGCCATAGATTTGGATTTGTTAAGTTAGATTTATATGACTGAAGAGATCCTACAAGTTCATCTACAGGAATGGAATCAACATCTTTACTTTCAGTTATGGGCTTATGGCAGTCACATTTGGTCTAAAGTTCTCAGATAATAATCTAAGAATTTTCCTAACAATTTTAGGTTGATCATAAACTTCACCCAAATTAAAAGTAGAATTGACAATATCATTCAACTTAGCATAAAATTCATCAAAAGACTCTTCATCAAACATTCTAATACTTTCAAATCTAGAGGTCAACTGTTGCAGTTTATTAATTTTCACTACCTTAGTGCCTTTATGCACTGTTTGCAAGATGTTCCATGTAGTGTGAGCAATCTCCACATTTGAGATCCTCTTAAATTCTTCCATAGAAACAGTAAATATTACATTCATAGCCTTACTGTTAAAGCTTGCTGGTTCCTTTTGGGCAGTAGTCCATTCACAAATAATAGTGGTTGGTCTTTTCCAACCATTTTCAACAAAGATCCATACTCTCTCATCAATAGATTTCAAGAAGGTTTTCATCCTAACCTTCCAATAAACATAGTTATTCCATCAAAGTGGGGAGGGATCACAAGAAAGTGACCATGTTCCATGACGACAGGGGTCAAGGATCAACTCAAAGTATAGATACCTAAAAACAAGAGCTAACCTACTCTGATACCACTTGTTTGTTCTATTTAGACCCCTTAAACTAGATTGTTTAACCTAATATATTAGCCAAGTGATTACTTAGGTTAATTATTCAGATCTAGGTTAAACAAAAATAAATCATATCATGCACAGTAACAGAAAAGTAAATAACACCATGATATGATGACTTAAGAAAACTAATAAAACGAACCGTTTCAAGGTAAAAACTAGGGAGGATTTGACCCAGCTAAAAAATCTAGGAAGGATTTGACCTAACTATCCTCAAGGTAAAGCAAATCCACTATAAGAGAATTAAAGTTTTTACAATTATATTTAACCCTAAATCTGTTGCTATCTCCAATATTAACTTACTGACTCAACCACATGCAAGTATCGAATCCATGGACTCTTTTTCTCCTTGAATTTACTGCAACACAAGCACCCCATTAACTAGCATGACTGGTAATTATATAGAATATACTTAATTACAACTGCACTCTATTTTTACTATTGAGATTATACTTCACTTAATTTAGCTATAATGTACATGAAATATATAATTTTTTAACATTAATAATGTTTAGAGCAACACGTGGTATAGCAGTACGGGCACTTGTTGAAAAAAGTGGTAAGCTGCCAATACGTATAGCTGCAGAGTATGATGCTCCTGTTGGGAAGAATGCGTGCAAACTTGTCAATCACGTTGGCGTACAAGTGCAAAGTATTCTGTCCAGTTACAATGTGAAAAATTGGAAAAATGTTAATGCTGCTACTAAAGATGTGGTGCTTCAAAATATCGTGGTAAATTTACATTGATAACGTCTAACTCGTCTAATTCATATAATAATATTTTTATAAAATACATACACTTCATTTTACAGGATCAGTTTGAGCTAAAAGGAGATTCCAATTTGGTAACGAAAACATTAAATACAAAATGTGGAAGATTATTGAGTTCTAACTCCCACAAGTTGCATCAGGCTTATAAAAAGCTTAAACAATCTCATGGTGCTGACTATGCAAGAAGCCACCCGCAAATGAATGCCACGGAGAAGCAATGGACTGAACTCATTGATGGGAGATGGACCAATGAGGATTGGCTGGTAAATTATTTATGCGTATATTATTATTATCCAATGTTTACTATATTATGTTATCAACTGATTAGATTAATATTTAGATGAAGTAAATGTATATTGTTTTATTCATGATCTAATAAATATCTTAAATATTTTTTATTAGAAAAAATCAAGAAAGAACTCTGAAAATAGGAATAAAACTAAAGGCAAACATAGATGTGGGACAAAGGCACTTGCTGTTAGGGTTGATGAGGAGGAGTGTATTTTTTCATTTTTTTAAACCTAAGTATATTGCATGTTGTGATTAATTAAGTATATTTATCTAACACTTGAATGTTAATTAATTAGACAAATAATAATGATGGTCAAGTTCCTGAATTGGCAAAAATCTTCAAAGATGTTCATTTCAATCCAAATACAAATATGTGGATACACCCTGAAGATGAAGCAACATATGTATGTGTATCATTTCATCTCTATCATGTTTGTAAAGCTATAACATATGTAGTATTAATGTTGTGATTGTTTGTTTCTTTCTCTCATTCAAATGATAGGAAAATATTCTCAAAGTGCAAGCGGATCATTGTCAAGATCCTAATGCTATTCCCCTTACACAAGAGGAGATCTCAAACTTGGTGTTTAAGAAGAAGTCCGGTATTGTAAAAGGACTTGGCATGAGACCTTCCTCTTCTCTAGTAACCACCGTCTCCTCTAATTCATCGGTGGAATATATCCAATGGTTAGAAAATGAGATAATTGAGCTCAAAGAGGCAAGAGTTAGAGATCAAGAGGAGCGAGCTAAGGACCAAGATGCACAAACTAAGCAAGATGAGGTCCAAAAGAATATTCTTAACTTTTTGAGGAGCAAGGGTTATGATGATGCTCTTACTTATGGAGGTGGTTCAACTTCAAGTTAAAACACTTTTTGGTTAGTACTTTATTTGCTTTCTACAACTTATACATTAGGAGTTGTGATTTTAATTTATTGGTGTGATTACTCTTAATGAATTATTAGAAATATTTCTTATAACATAGTTAATATTTTTACTTTACGGTTTTAACAAATTATTGTTTTTATATTTGTGCAGATTTCTTATTGGTGGCTTTTAGGGGATTTACTTTTGGCATTACTTGAAGACATATGAGAACATCTTCCGTTAGTTTTAAAATAGGGTTTAGGTAGAGTAATTGTATGTATTGCAAACAATTATTGTATGGAAGGAGTTTGAATTAGATACTTGTTTTATTTTTTACTTGTGGAATGTATGGATCTTTTTTTATAAATGTGTTGTTGAAATAAATGTGTTATTCAAATGTGAGGTTTTAATAATGTAATGACAGGTTACAGGTTAATATCAAAACCATGAAAAAAATAAAAACAGAAAATAAGTTTTAGTGATGAATTTTTTCGTCACAAATATAGCAACAAAAAATTGTTTTAGTGACGAAAATTTCGTCACTAAATATAGCAAAATTTTGTAAGAAATGGTTTTAGTGATGAAAATTTTCATCACTATATGTGCCTGCATTTTCTTAAAAATAGTTTTAGTGACGAATTTTTTCGTCACTATATGTACCCGAACATAGTTTTAGTGATGAAATTATTCGTCACTAAATATGATTTAGTAAACTAAAGTGTTTTTAGTGACGAAATATTTTCGTCACTGAATAGTGTTTTTAGTGAGAAAAACATTTAGTGACGAAACGTTTTCGTCACTAAAAGGTTTTTTTTTTTTTTTTTTTTAAATCAAATCAAACTTTTAGTGACGAAATTTTTCGTCACCAAGACTTTTAGTGACGGGGCTACAGTGACGAAATGAGTTTCGTTACTAAAAGTCTAATTTCGTCACTAAAGGTCCTTAGTGACACTAAAAGTCTAATTTCGTCACTAAAGGTCCTTAGTGACGAAAAACTGGACTTTTAGTGACGAATTTTTTCATCACTGAAAAT
The DNA here is from genome assembly GCF_001633185.2 of Quercus lobata. Taxonomy (NCBI): domain Eukaryota; kingdom Viridiplantae; phylum Streptophyta; class Magnoliopsida; order Fagales; family Fagaceae; genus Quercus; species Quercus lobata. Next base: position 25,657,470 of record NC_044912.1, on the reverse strand, counting down.
ACATTTTGTTGTAGTGATTGAGATCTCACTCAAAGGTTTCAGATCACCCTCAATTGTTGATCTTTGTGGCAGCAACTGGGTTCTACCACCACTTGATTGAAGATCTTGCTCTAGTAGACACTTGTATAGTTAGAAGGTACAAAACCTCTCAGATCTCATAAAGAGTAACACACAAGTCTTCCAAAAGTCTTTAAAAATGTAGCTAAGGTTTCCCTTTAAATGTGGACAAGTTAGACTGAAACCCTAAACGTTTTCGTGGGATTAGGCCTGATTTAAAATTCTGTAGAAATTCTTTTTCTGCGATTCTCGATCGATTGGGCCTAATTCTCGATCGATCAAGTTTGGCAGATTCTAACTCCTCTTTTCTATAGTCAACTTGAACTTGAAACTTGAAACTTGAAACATACACCTTTGAGCATTGTTTAACACAAAGACTAGACATGTTTTGTTTTCGATTTGCCAACACATACAAAATATGGTTCTAAACATTTAATCCTAAATCTTTAGAATTAGAACCTAACAAATGAAATCAAGGCATAAGAGATAAACTTTTTAATATTCAATTACGTAGGTAAATGAATTTGGTAGGTACATTCAAATATATAGCCAGGTAGATTGTTTTTTTATATAAACTTAAATTCTCACTTCCAAAACAATTAAATATTAATTTAAACTAAAATCAAACCAAAACCACAACAAGGAGAAAGAGGACTTGTGATGGGAACTAAGAAACACAATACCAAAACACCAAACCGCACCAACCCAAACTGAGCAGTCAACAACACAAAAAGTCATCAACCAAAGTCGAGCTATAAGAGAATAATTTTTAATTCTAATGCAATTAATTGAGTGTGTTTCTGCAGGTGCAATAATAAAAGAGTTTGCGCTGTCAGCCTGTCAATAACAATCTTGAGAGCTGCCACTATATGAAAGTACAGAAGTTAAAACCGTGCCTATATCTCCTCAACCAAGATTTACTTCTGAGAGACTAACAAGTGGCCTTCAACAGACTGAGGATCATTTTTTTTTTTGGTTATAAGAAAAATGTTCAATTAAAGGATCATGTTACTAAGCTAATGGTCTATTATCCAAAACAGAATTTTATTTATTTATTATGATCATTGTTATTATACTATGGGGGAGAAGTGGGTTGTTTCTTTTGGTTTCTTCTTCTGTCAGGACACACGCTAGAACAAACTATATACACTCGCTAGTGAAGAAAATGCCCCTAAATATGTTTGATTAGTACAACATGGAAGAAGATGAATAAAGAACGAATTGCAACTTCTCCCTACTCTGAAACATTTATTGAAATTATATATATATATTTTTTATTAGATTGAAATTGTATTCAACCTTGAAAAGATAGCCCAATGCATGTACAATATAGAGATGGGCAAGGTGTTGGAAACTATGAAACGAAGGACTGTTTATCATCATTATTTGTTCACTCCATTCCACTGTATAGAGATCAACATGATGAAATTTTTATATATAGGGATGTAAATTTGAAGCTTCTCAATTGTATTACGTATATTACCTCTAGGATTTGTGAGTTAGTTTGTCTTATTTGATCGTTTTATTTTCTTTTAGTGTGAAAACAACCTTTACGTGTTTAACAGTTCATTTCGTCTACTAGTTTCCTTCAAAATATTCATGACACAAGCAAATTGTGGGTTATTTGGCCTGACCAAAAAATATAAAAAAAAAAAACATATGGATAGCATGCTTCTCTCTTAACATGTTACTATATATTCCGGTAATCTTGCTCACAATCACAAGGAAACCTATCACCTACCATGACACAACAACTTCTCTTACGTCATCTATTTTGAACTTATTGCAGTCTGACTAATTTTAGTATATAATACCTTAAAAGTGTAACTGTTTTCTATATCTTGCTAAAAGAAAATGTCAGAACACAAAAGTCTTAGATAGTCGGTAGTACCCAGTTTTTATACTTACTATAAATGGTTTGCCCTGATTGTCTTTGGATACTACTTGCCAACACGTTTTGGTAGTGAGCAATATATATTTTATAATATAAGATTATTCCATTACAACATCATATTTCGTCACTGCGTGTTTTTGACTTGTGCAATATATGTTTTATAATATAAGATTATTCCATTACAACATCATATTTCGTCACTGTGTGTTATTGACTTGTGCAATATATGTTTGGGTCTGGTTAACGTGTGCCCTTAGGGCACACATTAAACTTTCTGTTTTTGGAAACATTTTATCGGGAATTGAAAAAGCTGTCATTACTTTTTCAATTCTCGAGAAAATTTTTCTAAAAACAGAAAGCTTAATGTGTGCCCTTAGGACACACATTAGTAAAATCCTATATGTTTATAATATAAGATTATTCCATTCCAACATCATATTTCGTCACTGCGTGTCTCACACGATTTGTGCAATGGTTCTTCCTCGTCAATTTTAAAGTCAAACGGTAACACCATTCTAATACAACTCTTTCATCAAATTTGACTTTCATTTAAAATATTTTATATGGGCCTCGTTCATATTCATAAGAATCCAACTTGATTAATTATTGCCAGAGGTTTGCCTGTTACTAAAACCCAAGCATCAATTTGGGTTAAGAGAGAGAGAGAGGAGTTTTACATTCTCAATTTTATTATAAAATGTTTACAAACTAATATGACACTAATTATAATTAGTATCACATCAATCACTTATCAAATAATTTATAATTACTTCTCTTTCTCACATGTTTAGAAATGATAAATTAATTTATAAAATTGATATAATACAATTTTGTTTTTCTAAGAATCAATATAAATCAATATTAGTAGCCCTAGCAGCACTCAAAAAAGTCCCTACAAATTAAATGTGTTTGAGGACAAGTGGATGGCTCTTAGGGCCACAACACAGGATTTGGATTGGATAAAATTGAAAGAAAGAAAAAGATTGACAAGTTATTCTTTCTTCAAATTAGAATAAAATTAAATCATATATCCCACCTTTTCTATTTCATTTTATACTCCATCAATTATAATTTAACTCTGCTTATAAAGTAACTAAAGTTAAACAATAATAATAAAAAATAAACAAATAAAAAATCAAACACATGACATATAATACTTGGAAAAACACAAAAAGTAGGACAAATGATTTGTATACGATAAATTAGATGACAGCTTTGAATGTGAAACATTTAAACAGGAAGCAAGGCTAACAAATTAAAAATAAGGATGTTATATTATTTATTAAAAGTATCAAGGCTAATGAATTAAAAATGTGGATTCCAGTTAACTCAATTGGTAAAGTTTCCCGTTATAGAACAAAACATTTGAAATTTAAACTTCACTTACAGTAAAAACCAATTGGTGTGAGCAATCATCATAGAGTGGATGGTATATGTTGAAATTCTATCATATTTAAAATATAAAAAAAAAAAATTATTGATTTTTTTTTTTTTTTTCTTTTGGTGGGTGGTATAATAGGATTTGATTGTGTTACCATTGGGAAATTCAGGTTACAATAACTTTAAAGAAAAAAAATTAATTTTTCAATCTTTTAACTAATGAAAGTAGTATTAAAGAGGAGTTAAGATGAAAGTGATGTTAAATCATATATAAACCCTTACTGTGTTCATAGTATTACTCTTCAAATCACCCATGCTTCAATTTGCAAGCACAATTTTAAATTGTTTACTCAGAAAACCCTTCAAAAATAAGTCCTTTCATCAGCTGTTAAAATTCAAACCAAAGCCAACATTTCTGAACTTCATTCCATAAAGACTAACCATTACAAACTTCTAGAATAATATTAGACAAATTAGAATATAACAACGACTGACCAATTGGGTGTGGATTAGAATGAATTTCTTGTAATTTATATCTTTTACTGCTGTGTAGAGGTAAGTAGATAAGTGTGGCCCTAGGAAACAATACTACTACCTTACAAAAGAATAAAAATATAATAGAAAAACAGGGGCAAAAAGTCTCGTAACACATTTTTCAGGAATAACCCATTTGCTTTTTTTTTTTCCTTGGCCAATGGCACAAGACATCAAGCATTCGGGACGGAACTGTTATGGTCAAATAGTGGGGGCAGAACTTGTTTCACAAATCAATATATATTTGTGATTTTTAAAATGAAAAAGTCTGGTGACACCAAATTTGTCACCAAAATTTTCACCCAAACCGTGTATATTTTGTGTTTCAGTGGGTCCCAGTGAGGTGAGATAACTTTGTGAAAGAGTATATGAACTTTTGACAAAAATTGGGGAGTAATTCTAGGACTACAATAATTACCACAATTATTTTATATAATAGAGCGTGACTAATTACATGGACCCACTATTTTTTCCTCTACTGCTCACAATTTGTTACATTAGAATTGTGGCAAAGTCAGACCGTTCTGGATATACACCATTTTCAATTTTTTTAAGACATTCTCCTATCTTTCATGCGTGTTAAAAAAAAAAAAAAAAATTGTGGCAAAGTCATATTACGTAAAGTTATAGTGCTAGATTTTTTTTGAAAATTCGGAGTCTATAGTGGAACTTTTTTAATATTACTCGGTTCAATTTTCCATGGATTTGTATTGGTGATTTTAATGAGATTTTGTTTGTAGACAAAAAATAGGAGTGACTTGATAGACCGAAGAGACAAATGCAGGGATTCCAGGATGCTCTTGATTTTTGTAGACTAAAGGATTTGGGGTATTTTGGTTTCCCTTTTACTTGGTGCAATAGGCAACCTGGTCATCAAAATATTTGGATAGAGGGGTTGCCTCGGTGGAGTGGATTTTGCGATTCCCTTCTTCTCGTATCCACCATCTGGATGCTTTTCACTCTAACCATAAACCTCTATTATTATGTTTTGACTTTGAGTTTAACAGGTTCTATAAAAAAGGCAAGCCTTTCCGATTTGAATCCATGTGGTTGAAAGAAAATTCTTGTGAAACTGTGATCTGGGAATCTTGGGGGGTAGTGCGACATGCAGCCACGGCTAGGGATTTTATCCAAAAAATTGATGCTTGTCAGGAAAATCTTAAAGCATGGAATAGGAAGGCTTTTGGCCATGTATGGAACACCCTAAGGATGAAATTGGCTTAATTGAAGGAAGCTGAGGAGGGTGGGTTGTATAGAAGTTACCCAAGTCGGATTCAGGTGTTGAGAGAAGAAATTCAATGATTGCAATCTAGGGAGGAATGTATGTGGAAGCAAAGAGCTCAAAATGATTGGCTAAAAGAGGGTGACAAAAATCCTCAATTCTTCCATTGTAGAGCAAATCAAAGGAATCAATGTAACTTGATCTTGGGATTGGAGGATGAGGATGGCAATTGGCTTGAAAGGGAGGCCGACTTGGGGGGGGGGGGGTATTGGAAAGGTATTTTAAAAATATTTTTAACAGTACTAACCTGTACGTTTTTAGACCTCTTAAACGCAAATAGATTAACCTAGTTATTCAGCTAAGTAATTAACTTAGGTAAATTATATAGATCCAGGTTATCATAGATAAATCATATCATTGAAATAGTGCGGAAAATAAAGACCATAACGATATGATAACCCAGGAAAACCAAACCGGTAAAAAACCTGGAGAGGATTTAACCTAGCAATCCTCAAGATAAACCAAATCCACTATGAAAGAATTAAAGTTTTACAATAGCGACTTAGACCACTAACATCCTATTGCTATCTCTAGTAGAAAAATTATTACCACAACCACGTGATAGCTCCGAGTCCACGGACTACTTCTTTCTTGGATCTTTTGCTGCCACAAGTTCTCCCACTTGTGATATTCTTTAAGTTCTTGAAGCAACAACTGAAACAATCACTAAGCTCTCAACATCAATCTCGATCTTGATAATCCTAAGTATGTATGAAGGCAAACACCTCTAGATCTCATAAGAGATTGACACATACAGCATAGACAACAACAATAAAACGTGGCTAGGGTTTTTCTTTTTATACTTAAGGCAAAACATAAAACCTTACACGTCATATGGGCTTAGGCTAAGTTGGAAAATTCTACAGAAAAACAATTTGCACGAGCTTCGATCGATCGAGTCTAATTTTCGATCAATCGAGCCTTGCAGATTTACACAATAAATCTTGCAGTACACTCGATTCCAACTTTACACAAAAACACATTTTGGGCAGCCTAAATCTAGACTAAATGTTTTGATTATGGTTTGCCAACATTACACATTAAAGTTCTAATACAATAGTTACTAATTCCTTAGAACCTAACAAACTCCTCCTTTGACAATCCGTGACAAAACACATAATAAAACAAAATGCTCAAAGTTACAAAAAAAGCCCATCCAAAAACAATTCAACCTAACTACTATCTATCAGTTACAAGTGTAGACAGCAGCACGACTGAATGAACTTATATATTCCTGTAACACCTAACAATCACATAAATGCATGTGTGGAAAATAAAGTAAAACAAAATAAATTCTTGATTTCACATAACATAAAATAAAAGATATATCATGGATAACCTCATAAATATAAAATCAATAATCAATGTGGCACAATGTGAAACAAGAAATAGAAATAAGAACATAATGTCTCCCCCTATCATATACAACTCATCAAAATAAAGTCATCAAAATAAATACATCATAAGCCAAAAAATTAAGTACAAAGTGAAGCACCTAGATACAATCTAAAACTCCAAAGCTCCAAAAAAAAACAAACAAACAAACAAACAAAAAGCTCCCCTTATCTCCATTCATATGTACTCCCCCTTTTTGTGACGAATTGCCAAAGGGCAATCAAGACTCATCATCAAAAGGAGGTGGCGGAGGTGACCGTCTAAAACTCGTTAAATCTACAAACAGAGCCTGAAGCTCTGTGAGCATGTCCACCAAAGCTGACCATGAGCCGCCTGAACGGTGATGACAGTGTCCAACATACGACGAATGTTAGAATCATCCAAAGTAGAAGGTGGAGGAGCAGCAGCAACAGTCGAATCAACAAATGCGTTAGTAGTCGGATCACCTAAAGAAGGAGGAGGAGGAGGTTCAACACCAAAAGAAGACTCAACTCTAGGGCATTTAGAGCTAGCTCGCATCTGAACAGCTCTTTGCCTAAGGAAGGTGGCACTAATAGGAGTTATAATATGTATAGGCTCAGAAGCAAGAAACTCCTCTAAACCTAAATACAATAAAATCTGATGAATAAAAACCAGGAAGAAAAGAGCATGAGCAAAAGTATTACTCCTATGAACCTCAACCAAGGATTGAACGAAAAGATGAGGAAAACTCATAGAAGCATCTGTGACAAGGGCATACAAAAATGCACATTTCTCGATAGGAATGGTGATGGGCCAAATAGAATGGCAAGAAATTCAGAAAAATAAATTGTGAATCTCTATCAACTCATGAGAAGTGATTCTAGGATCAGTACCCCACTGAATGGAAGTACCAGTCAAATATGACATAATGTCATCGAGTGGAGGAGACTCATCATACGGATACACAGGATGCTAGACCTTAGGTACCCCAAGAGCAGAGGCCACTATCGAAGGAGTAATGACATACTCTTCACCTTGTATCCAACTCTTCACAAACTGAGTGTTGGAATCACTGGAGTGGATAGAGAGGTTCAAGTAAAACTCTCTAATTAAGGTAGTCGGAGGAGGATGGTCAATATCCATCAAAGGCAACCAGCCCCTACACTCAAAATTTCTCCTAATTTTCAGGTTAAGCTCATCTAAAACAACTTTTCTCTCAGCCCACACAGATCTAAGAATGTTCAACTTCTCATATGTCTCCTAGTTTTTCTCACTGATAAACCTCTCACTATCAAAAGATGGAGTGGAAGAGGAGGTGGATGTCCTACGGGCTCTTCCTAACCATGATGCTAAGGATTGGAAAGGATAGATAGAAAAAAAAAAAATCTATATGATGCATGAAAAGTATTAACACATGATGCATACTCTAATGCATTGAAAACAGCTCAATTAGTCTTTAAAAACATAGAATTGGCTTGAACATAGAGTTTATAACCAAAAAAACCCAAATTTTGAAAACCCATATTAAAAAAAAAAACCAACAAATTGATCAATTTATCATTACACAAGTTAGATAACAGTATATAATGACAAAATGAATCAATAACACAAGCCAATTTACCAGATTAAGCTTAACTGAACAAAATCCCCAATTCGGTGAGTTTTAAGCCCTAGAATGTTCAATTCTTCCCAAATCATCAAATTGATCAAATTAAACTATGAGAAATATGTTTACATCATCCAATAATAAAAACCCATTGATCAATTGTGAAAGAAAACAACCCAAAAATAAAAAAAATCCCAAAATCCAATAGGTCCAAAAATTTCCCTAAAATGTATGAATAATGAAATTAAACCAAAAAAGAAAGGGTAGAATGGTCTTACCGGTGCTAGAAGACAAAAACCTTGAAGAAAATTTGAGGAAAAATGACAAAAAATTGATGTTGAATCTGGATCAGTCGAAGAAAGTGAGAAAAGCCTTAATTTTTTAAAAAACTTTTGAAATAGTGAAGAACATGTGAGAATCTCATGTTTTAAAAAACTCTCTGATCAATTTTCGATTGGTCGAAAAATAGGTTCAATCGATCGAAAATCACATTTGATCGATCCAGCATTAATCGAGCAGCGATCGTGCCAGGCAGATTCAAACCAAATTTTTAATCGTAATTTCGATTGATCGAGCAACAGGTTCGATTGATTGAAAATTTGGAAAAATCAAATTTTTGAAAAACAGAGCATTTTAATGTAGAAACTCTTCAAAGCACAATGTTTTATGAATAAAATGCATGAGTATGAGATGAAAATTTTTTCAAAAACCATTGAATTTAACCCAGATCTTCTAAAAATAAGATTTTCAATCAATTTGTCCTCAAATCTCAAACTTTAAATTCATTTTGCATTAAAATCAAGGAACTTTTAATCTTGGATGGTCACAACAAGATCACACACAATATAATGGACTAAGTTTAGCAAAGAGTAACTTGTGTAGTGTGTGCAACTAGCAAAACCTTGAGATATATGTGAGGTGATAAATAAATAGTGATCAATTACAATTTCTACAAAATTCATCACATAAGTTTGAAAGTAACTATCACCTAAAGAGTTACATCATATAACTCTTACATCTCCTAGAATAAAAGCTTGCAATCATGTAAGTTTCTTGATTTGCCTCATAATGTACACACCAATTTTACTTGATTTGAAACTAATTAAACCGCCATGATAATGTACACACCAATTTTATTTGAATATTATAAGCTGAGGCTACACCTTATGTTCTTTTTGTGCATGTGCTTCACTTTCTTGTGCACAAAATCTTATGATATACACTAAGGTGTTCATGATTGGCTAGTAAACAGTGGTGAGATGGTTATTTATGCATTTCTCTTAGGATTTTTTAGTCCTTACAATCAAAAGCATGTGACTTCAAGAGCAAGATCATGTGATCAAAAACTATAAACAACTCCCAAATGACATGCACTACAAAGCTCAAACTAGTAAAGTACAATAAAATAAGCTCATCCAATCTAAACAAGGTACATAAACATGTTATGTAAAGATAATATGGCCAACCTTGATTTCAAATCCAAGAAAAAAAATGCAAAACACATTTTTCTTCCCTTTTCCTCCCTTAAAAAAAAAAAAAAAAAAAAAAAAAAAAAAAAAAAAAAAAACAACAACAACAACAACAAAAAGGAATGGTCACTAAGAATAGAGAGATGTATTAGGTTCTAAAGACTTAGGATTTTATGTATTTAGAACTCTAATTTGTATTGTTGGCAAACCATGATCAAAACAATGTGTTTAGAAGTGTTTTAGTCTTGCTCAAAGTTATGCATTTATGTAAAGTTGGAATCGAGCTAATGCAGGAAAGCATTATGCATTTCGGCCTAGCTCGATCGATCGAAGCTCAGGCAGAATGTTTTTTTCTGCAAAATTTCCAACTCAGCCCTAGTTGTTTTAAAAAGTTTTTAGTGTTTCTAGTTTGTCCTAAGTAAAAAAGGCAAACCCTAGCCACGTTTTAGTGTTGCTCATATTCCGGTTTGTGTAAATCTCTTGTGAGATTTAGAGGAGCTTTCTTTTACACAAACTTAGGGTTTTCAAGGAGAAGATTTATCTACACCTTGATGATCAACTCGGTTGCTGCCATTGAAGCTTAAAGAAAACACAAGCAGGTGTGCTTGTAACTGGTGGTGAATTCAAGAAAGAAGGAGTCCGTGGATTCGGAGCTTGCACGTAGTCGTGTCAGTAAGTTCTACTGGTTGGTAGCAATAAGAAGTCGAGCGTGAGGGCTTGTAAGTCTTATTGTATGAACTTTGATTCTTTCAAGATAGTGGATTCAAGTTTACCTTGAGGATAGCTAGGTTAAATCATCTCCACGTTTTTACCGGTTTGGTTTCCTAAGTGATCATATCTTTGTTATTGTGATAACCTAGACTTGTTAAATTGAACTAAGTAACAACTTGGCTAATTACCTAGGTTAAATCAATTGTATTAAGGGGTCTAAAAACTATCAAGTGGTATCAGAGTGGGTTGCTCTTTTGTTGTTGATCTTTTGATCACTGAACTAATCCTTGACCCCTGTTGTCAAGGAACACGGACACTCTCTAGTTTTTCCTCATCACTTTGATGGGAATAATTATGCTTATTGGAAAGTAAGGATGAAAGCATTCCTGAAATCTATTGATGAGAGAGTGTGGAACTCCGTTGAATACGGATGGGAGAAGCCCACTACTCCTATTAGTGAGTGGGAAACTTCTCAAAAAGAAGCAACTGCGTTTAATAGCAAGGCTATGAATGCTATCTTTAAGGCTATTTTTATGGAGGAATTTAAGAGAATCTCTAATGTTGAGGTTGCTCATACTGCTTGGAATATCCTCCAGACTGTGCATGAAGGCACAAAGGTTGTCAAAATAAATAAACTGTAGCAATTGACTTCTAAATTTGAAAGCATTAGGATGTCTGATGATGAATCTTTTGATGAATTCTATGCTAAATTGAATGACATTGTTAATTCTTCTTTTAACTTGGGTGAAATCTATGATCAACCTAAAATTGTTAGGAAGATTCTTAGATTTTTAACTGAAGACTTTAAACCCAAGGTGACTGCCATTACTAAAAGTAAGGATGTAGACTCCATACCTGTTGATGAACTTGTAGGATCTCTTCAATCTTATGAGTTGGATCTACCCAAAACTACCAAATCCAAATCAATGGCTCTTAAGTCAATTGATGATGTTGAAGGTAGTCGATTTGATGATGAGCTCTCTGCTACAGAGATTGCTTATCTTGCCAAGAATTTTAGAAACTTTCTCATGAATAGTAATAGAAAGGCAAGAGGCACAAATACTGCTGAACCTAGAAACTTTAGGAAGCATGATCCCACTAAGGTTAACAATAATGATAAATCTAGAGAAAAAGTAGGTCAATCTTCTAATAATTCTTTGGGTTCTCAGTGTTTTGAATGTCAAGGATATGGTCATATGAAATCTGAATGTCCTACCTATTTGAAGTCTAAGGGTAAGGTTATGGCTGTAACCCTTAGTGATAGTGAAGTTTCTGATAATGAGTCTGATTATGATAAGGATGGAAACTTCATTGCTTTCACCGCTACTGCTGTAGTAGATGAGAGCATATCTGTTGAAGAGAACCCTTCTGATGGAGAACTCTCTGAAGATGCAGATCTTCAAGAGGCCTATAATAAACTTTGCAAAGTTGCTGCAAAGGATGCTATGAATGTTGAACTTGGTATGAAGAAAATTGAATCTCTTGAGCTTGATAAGAAGAATTTGCTTGTTAAACTGTTTGATACTAATGAACTTTTGAACAATGTAAAAACTGAGAATATGCTTTTGCTTGATAAAGTTAAATCTTTGGAATTTGATTTATCTGTTGCTAGATCAGCTAGTTCTAAACTTGATCAAATGCTGAGTGTTCAAAAGTCTTCTTCTGACAAATCTGGATTAGGTTATGTTGAAAGCATCTCTATATCTGCTCCCCATTCCACAAAGTTTGTTCCTTCATCTTCTTCTGAACCTTCTGTTAGTGAGATAGTGAGTGAAACTGTCAAAACCCCTGTGAGTAAGGTTGTCAAACCCATAGAAGTTTCATCATCTAGGAAGATTAGGGTTAATCTGAAAGAGTCTAAGTCTAAGAAGCCTACCCTATCTAAGGACAAGACACATGATAAGTCTGCATGGGTTTGTCACTTTTGTGGAAAGTCTGGACACATTCATCCAAACTGTTACAAGCTGCAAGCTGCAAAGAGAGCAAACAAACCAAAAGTACTTGTACCTCTAGCACAAGATCCTATGGTACTTATTGGAGAATTGGTAAAGGCTTTAAACCTTTATTCCAATCCCGGAGTTGGTAATCATTCCCATGTGAATAAGAACTACAATGCTCATGGTGCATCTAAAAGGTTTTGGATGCAAAAGACTCGAACTAACTGAGTCTTTCTGACATGGTCCTTTTGCTTCATTGCTCTACCCTTTGTGACCATTTGTTCTTTGGTTTTGTTTTTTGTTTAATAGGATTTGAATTACATAACATTCATGCATTTCATTCTATTTTTTTTAATAAAAAAAATAAAAAAAATAAAATGAAGCAAATTGTGTTTTTGTACTATTCTTCTTGGTTTTTGAAGAACAAGGTTGGTTAATTTATTTTCACAAAACATGTCGTTTGTACCTTGTTTAGCTTTGATGACCTTACTTTTTGCACTTTACTAGTTGAAGATTTGTAGTGCATATTGTGTGGGAAAGATGTTTATGGTTTTGATTACTTTGTCTTGATCTTGAAGTCACTTGTCTTTGACTATCGGACTTGAACCTTTAGAGAAAGGTATAAATAACCATCTCACCACTATTCACTAGCCATTGATGAACACCTTAGTGCATATCATAAGATTTTGTACTCGAGAAAGTGTAGTACATACACGAAAAGAACATAAGGTGAAGTCTCGGTTTAAATTGCTTAATACTTAAAATTAGTGTATACTATTAGGCTTGATGCCAAAATCACATGACTTAAAATTGATGTGTATATTATAAAGCATAAATTCAAGAAACTTACATGATTGCAAGCTTATGATCTAGGAGATGTGGGAGTTATATGATGTAACTCTTTATGTGATGGTCTCTTTTAAATTCTTTGTGATGAATTTTGTAGACTTTGTGATTGATTGCTATTCACATATCACCTCACATGTATCTCAAGTTTTTGCTAGTTGCACACACTACATGAGTTACTCTTTGCTAAACTTTGTACATGTTATTGTATATGTTTATGGTCTAACCAACCATGTTTTACAAATACTTTGAATTTTTGTGCAAAATTAATTTGTTGCTTGAAAGTTTATGGAGAATGCAAGAAATTTTATTTTTGCGGAAATTTGGGCTTAAAATTTTTGTTTTTGAAAATCACATCATCACATACTCATGCATATTGCTCTTAAGCTTTGAGTCAATTCTGAATTTTTTATTTTATTTTTTAAAAAAAACTGTGTTTTTTCTGAAATTTAGTGAACCTCTGCCCATTTCAATCAATCCATTCTGTTTTTCGATCAATCAAAAATTTTTAAATATGTTAGAGAGAGCCTCTGTCTGTTTCGATTGATCGAAACTGATTTTTGATCGATCGAACTCTTTTAAAATTGTTTTGTTAAAGTCTCTGTCAGTTTCGATCGATCGAGGCTGTTTTTCAATCGATCGAAACTTGTGAATCATGTTTTTTAAAAGTCAGATTGGACTTTTTCAAAGGCACTTTTTCGAAACTTTTCAAACTTTCCTCTCTCTCTCCGACTTGGCTAGGCTCCACTAAGGATTTTTTGTTGTTTTCCTCCGAAAATTTTGCAAGGTTTTTGTCTCCCAAGGCCGGTAAGTCCTTTTTGCCCTTCCTTTTGTATTTTATTTCATGTTTTCATACATTTTTCATGCATATTCGTTGGGTATTTTCGGCACTTTTCATATGTTGGGGTTTTTGATGATTCAAACCGTTTTTTGTGAAATTGATCATTGGGTTTTTGTTCTAGGATGTTATAATCATGATCCTTGTGGTTTAATTTGATCAATTTTGTGGTTTTTGAAAAATTGAAAATTCTAGGGTTTGAAATTGATCTGAATTGGGGATTTTGTTTAAATTGGGTTAATTTGATGAATTTGGCATGTTGATTTGATGTATTTGGTCATTAATTTTTGAACTTTATCATGTAAGATGATCAATTCGTCAATATCTTTCAAATTGATCCAGTGGTTTTCCAAATTTTGGGGTTTTTGTGTTAATACCTCTATATTCAAGCCAATTTTGTGAATTTGAACTTATTTGGACTTAATTTCACTGCATTAGGACATGCATCATGCCATTTAAATTGTTCATGCATCATATAGATTTTTGTTCTATATTTTTTATGTGCTAACTTGCAGTCTGCCCTTGGTTTTGTCTTTTGCGTTTTTGTTCCTTTGCTCTGTGTTTTGGTCCTCATCTTAGCACCATGCCTAGGAAAACTAGAGCCCATAGGACCCCTTCCACTTCCTCTAAGTCTCCCTCTAAGAGTGAGGTGTTTAGGAATGATAAGAGCAGAGAGGCCTTCGATACTTTGAACTGTAAGCGTAAGATTTGGGCTGAGCGTGCTGTAGTTTTAGATGAGTTTGATTCGGCCATTAGGGCTAACTTGTAGTCTAGAGGTTGGCTACCTCTTTTAGAGATAAATCATCCACCCCCGACCTCCCTGATTAGAGAGTTCTTCTTGAACCTCTCTTGCCACGTTTATGATTCCAACACCCTTGTTAGGAGTTGGATACAAGGTGTTGAGTTCACCATTACCCCTTGGGTAGTGGCTGAGGCTCTTGGGGTTCCAGTTGTTCGGAAGCCTGACTATCCCTATGATGAGTCGCCCTCATTAGATGTTGTCATGTCTTACATCACTAGGTCATCTATCCAGTGGGGTTTTGATCCTCGGATCATGTCCGCTGAGCTTACCGAGATTGCCTATCTTTTCTTTAGGATAGCGTGTCATTCGTTATGGCTTATTTCTCATTTCCACACCATCCCTCTAGAGCGATGTGTGTTTTTGTATGCTTTTGTTTCTGGTGTGTCGATCAGTTTCCCTCATTTGTTCCTTCGTTCTTTGAACGAGGTTCATAGGAGTTCTATCGTAGGGCATGCGCTTATTCATCCTATTTTCATTCATAGGATTTTGCTCTTTTTAGGTCCAGATGGTTTTCCGTCTGGTGAGCCTATTCATGTAGTTGCTCCCATAGGTGCCACCTTTCTTGGACAGAGGGCTGCTCACCTGCGAGCTGCTCCTTCACGTCCTCGGGGTGCGTCATCTAGTGTTGTTCCCCCTCCTCCCTCTTCTACAGGTGCTGATGATGCTGAGCCATTGGGTGTTGCTGCTGCTGATGCTGATGTTCCTCCACCGACTACTTCGAATGATTCAGACATTCGACGTACGTTGGATCATGTCTTGACCGTTCAGGCGACTCATGGACAGATTTTGGTGGACGTGCTCGATGAGATCCTTACCTTGCGTGCGGAGTTGGCGCAGTTTAGACCACCTCCCTTTTGATGATGGAGTTTGTTTGCCCTTTGGCATTCCGTCACAAAAAGGGGAAGTACTTTGTAGAGTTTTTGTTTTCAGGGGGAGAGTATTTTCTTTGGTTGGAGTTTGTGGAGTTTAGATTGTATCTAGGTGCTTCACATTGTATTTTATTTTTTAAATCTTGCCATGTTTTTGATGGGATATTCATGTTAGGGGGAGTACTTTTTTTGTTTCCTTATATTATTTCTTGTTTCAAACTGTTTATTGATTTATATTTATGAGTTATTCATTGATATATGTTTTTATTGTGTGTTGTTTGAAATCAAGAATTTAATTTGTTTACTTGTATTGTTTCCACACATGCGGTTATACATTTTGTTTAGTGTTTCAGGAAATATATAGGTTGATTCAATTGAGCTGTTGTCTACACTTGCAACTGATGGATAGTAATTAGGATTGAATTTGTTTTATGAGCATTATTTTTGTAAAGGGCTTTTATTTTATAAATTTTGAGCTTCTAGTTGTATTTTGTCACGGATTGTCAAAGGGGGAGTTTGTTAGGTTCTAAAGACTTAGGATTTTATGTATTTAGAACTCTAATTTGTATTGTTGGCAAACCATGATCAAAATAGTGTGTTTAGAAGTGTTTTAGTCTTGCTCAAAGTTGTGCATTTATGTAAAGTTGGAATCGAGTTAATGCAGGAAAGCATTATGCATTTCGGCCTGGCTCGATCGATCGAAGCTTAGGCTTGATCGATCGAAGCTCGGGCAGAATGTTTTTTCTGCAGAATTTCCAACTCAGCCCTAGTTGTTTTAAAACGTTTTTAGGGTTTCTAGTTTGTCCTAAGTATAAAAGGCAAACCCTAGTAACGTTTTAGTGTTACTTATATTACGGTTTGTGTAAATCTCTTGTGAGATCTAGAGGAGCTTTCCTTTACACAAACTTAGGGTTTTCAAGAAGAAGATTTATCTACACCTTGATGATCAACTCAGTTGCTACCATTGAAGTTTAAAGAAAACACAAGCGGGTGTGCTTGTATCTGGTGGTGAATCCAAGAAAGAAGGAGTTCATGGATTCGAAGCTTGCACGTGGTCATGTCAGTAAGTTCTACTGGTTGGTAGCAATAAGAAGTCGAGCATGGGGACTTATAAGTCTTATTGTATGAACTTCGATTCTTTCAAGATAGTGGATTCAAGTTTACCTTGAGGATAGCTAGGTCAACTCCTCCCTAGGTTTTTACCGGTTTGGTTTCTTGGGTGATCATATCTTGTGTTATTTATTTTTTCGCTGCTTTGCATGTTATGATATTTGTTATTGTGATAACCTAGACTTGTTAAATTGGACTAAGTAACAACTTGGCTAATTACCTAGGTTAAATCAATTGTGTTAAGGGGTCTAAAAACTATCAAGATGAAGCACAAGGACCATGAAAGCTAAAGATGATTAGGGACACAAAATCACACTAATTACTTGATGAAGTGTCTCAAACTTACTTCTATCAAGAGTTTTGGTGAAGATGTCAGCATTCTAACATTCAGTAGGGATATATTCAAGAGCCACAATCTTCCTTTCAACCAAATCCCTAACAAAGTGATATCTAAACTCTATGTGTTTAGTCTTAGAGTGTTGAACAGGGTTCTTAGAGAAATCAATAGCACTAGAATTATCACAATAAACAACCAATGTCTTGTGATATCTCATAATCACTCAAAAGCTTTTTCATCCAAGGAAGCTATGAACAACAATTTCCAGTAGTAATATATTATGCTTCTACAGTAGACAGAGAGACAGAATTTTGTTTTTTACTCATCTAAGCAACAAGATTGGCTCCCACATAAAAACACCCACCAGTGGTGCCTTTTCTATCATCAGTATTGCCGGCCCAATCTGAATCAGAAAATCCGGCAAGAGACAAATTTGACTCTTTGCTATAGAACAATCCATAATCATAAGTTCAATTAACATATTTTATGATTCTTTTAACAACATTTAAATGTGAAACCTTAGGATTAGATTGAAATCTAAAGCATACATCAATATTGAAAGCAATATCAGGACGACTTGCAATTAAATACAAAAAACAACCAATCATGCTTCTATATAATGTGACATCAATAGACTCACCTGAACGATCATTGGTTAGCTTTGCAATAGTAGCCATTGGTGTTTTAGCATGTGTAAGATTTTCAAGTCCAAATCTCTTGACAAGATTTCTAGCAAAATTTGTTTGGTTGATGTAAATTCCAGAATTCGTTTGGTTCACCTGTAATCTCAAGAAATAAGTTAGTTCACCAACCATACTCATTTCAAACATCTTCTTCATTTCATCTGCAAAGGATTGAGTAAGAGAATCATTAGTAGTACAAAAAACACTATCATCAACATAAATTTGAGCTACTACAAAATAATTCTTATCCTTTCGTATGAAGAGTATAGTATCTACAAATCCTCTTTTGAATCCATGTTCAATGAGATATGCAGTTAACCTATCATACCATGCCCTAGGAGCTTGTTTCAAACCATAGAGGGCTCTCTCCAACTTATAGACATCATTCAACTTGTGAGAATCAATAAAACCCTTTGGTTGTTCAACATACACCTCTTCTTGCAACATCCCATTCAAGAAAGCACTCTTGACATCCATTTGATACAACTTGAAATTCAAATGACTTGTTATGGCCAAAAGTATCCTAATGGATTCCAGTCTTACTACCAGTGCAAAAGTCTCATCAAAATCAATATTTTCCACTTGTGTGTATCCTTGAGCAACAAGTCTTGATTTGTTACGAATAACAGTACCATGTTCATCTGACTTGTTCTTGAAAATCCACTTAGTTCCAATCACAATAGTCCCTTTGGTCTAGGAACTAATTCCCACACATCATTCTGAACAAATTGATGAAGTTCTTCATACATAGAATTAATCCAATCATCATCTTGAAGTGCTTCATCCACCTTTTTCAGTTCAAATTGGGATAGATAACATGAGTGAGTAATTACATTCAAGGCTTTAGATCTCAATCTCATGTTGTCATTCAAACTACCCAATATGTTTATGGTAGGGTGATTTAGCTTTACTCTAGAAGATGGACCTTTGACCAGAGATGTTGAAGTACGTTTTTGTTCTAATGAAGGACTAGGCTCACTCTATTCTTGTTGAGTTTCATGAACTGGTGTAGATGGTTCTGAACTTGATAGTACTGAAACAACATCATTCAACAACAGTTGCTCTTCATCACTATGCTTCCCAATATAATCATCAAGAATAGAATCATCAACTTCCACAATCTTTTCTTGAACCAGAGGAGTGTTTTCTAAATGAGTTTCTAAACACAATTCATCATTGATTACCACATTTGAAGACTCCATGACTGTTTTAGTTCTTAGATTGTACACTTTGTATGCTCTACTAGTGGAAGAGTATCCTAGAAAGTATCCATTGTCGCTCTTTGCATCAAACTTTTCTAGGTTCTTCCTATCACGCAAAATATAATAGTCATTGCCAAATATCTAGAAGTATCTGACAACTGGCTTCTTTCCTCTCTAGAGTTCATAAGGAGTTTTCTTGAAATCAGGTCTGAAATACACCTGGTTGAGTGTATGGCAAGCAGTGCTAACTACTTCTCCCCAAAAGGACTTGGGCATCTTTTTGTTGTGTGGCATGACATGAGCCATCTCTTAAACAACCCTATTCTTCTGTTCCACTATTCCATTCTATTGTGGTGTCTTGGGTGAAGAGAACTCTTGATGTGTGCCTTGATCATTGCAGAAGGTAGCCAGCTTTGTGTTTTCAAATTCTCTTCCATGATCACTTCTAATTCTGGCTATCACAGTACCTTTCTCAACTTGCAATTTTTTGCACCAGTGTATCATCTTTTCAGGAGTCTCAGCTTTATCTCTCAAAAGCACAATCCAAGTATATTTAGTAAAATTATCCACAACAACTAGAATATACATCTTTCCGCCTAAACTTTGAACTCTGGCAAGACCCATGAGGTCAATGTGTAACAACTCTAAAGGTCTTGAAGTTTGAACTTCAATTATAGACGGATGTTTGGACTTCACTTGTTTACCCATTTGACATGGTCCACATATGCACTTTTCTATCTTTTCAAACTTGGGCAAACCAATAATTGCATCACACTTGAAAATCTTCTCTAATTGCTTGTGACTTGCATGTCCCAACCGTTGATGCCATAAGTCTACTTGGTTAATCTTTGCATTGAAACACTTGTTGCTTATACTTGGTGTTATACCGTAGCAATTGTCAGCTGTCCTCACACCAATACACATACAGTCACCTCCTCCATCAAGTATCTCACATTCATACTTAGTGAAGAGAACATTCAGTCCATTGTCACTAATCTGACTAATTCTGAGTAAGTTAGCCTTCAGCCCATCAAGATACCAAACATCTTCAAAAATCGACAACCCTAGAATGTCCACAGTTCCAATGCTTCTGATCACAGATTTGTTTCCATCTCTGAACGTTACTGTCCCAATCTTTCCTTCAAAGAGTGTCTTGAACATAGCTTTATTTTCTGTCATATGCCTGGAACAACCACTATCCAAATACCAAAGACAAAAATCACGTGCCTTTAAGGTGGTCAAAGTAGTGTAGCACACATAATTATTATCACATTTGATTATACCAAGATACTCAAAGGAAGACTTTACAAAAACAACACAAGACACAAACCAAAAGTAGACAAGATGGAACTTTAGCAATAAGTACTTCCAAGAATTTATGACAACAGGGGTCAAGGATCAACTCTTAGATCAAAAGATCTAAATGCTAGAGCTAACCTGCTCTAATACCACTTGTACGTTTTTAGGCCCCTTAAACATAAACAGATTAATCTAGTTATTTAGCCAAGTGATTAATTTAGGTAAATTAAACAGATCTAGGTTATCACAGATAAATCATCATTGAAACAGTGCGGAAAATAAAGAACATAACAATATGATAACCCAGGAAAACCAAATCGATAAAAAATATGGGGAGGATTTAACCTAGTTATCCTCAATGTAAACCAAATCCACTATGAAAGAATTGAACTTTTACAATAGCAACTTAGACTACTAACATCTTATTGTTATCTCGAGTAAAAAACTTACTACCATGACCACGTGATAGCTCCAAATCCATGAACTACTTGTTTCTTGGATCTTTTGCAGCCACAAGTTCTCCCACTTGTGATATTCTTTAAGTTCTTTAAGCAGCAATTGAAATGATCACCAAGTTCTTAACATCAATCTCGATCTTGATAACCCTAAGTATGTATGAAGGTAAACACCTTTAGATCTCACAAGAGATTCACGTATATAGCATAAACAACAACAATAAAATGTGGCTAGGGTTTTTCCTTTTATACTTAGGCAAAACATAAAACCCTATGCGTCATATGTGCTTGGGCAAAGTTGGAAAATTCTACAAAAAAAAAAAACAATCTAAATCTAACTTTACACAATAACTTTAATCAATCGAGTCTAATTTTAGATCGATCAAGTCTTACAGATTTACACAATAAATTCTGCAGTACACTCGATTCCAACTTTACACAAAAATACACTTTGAGCAATCTAAATCTAGACTAAATGTTTTGATCATGGTTTGCCAACATTACACATTAAAGTTCTAATACATTAGTTCCAAATTCCTTAGAACCTAACATAACCCTTCAGATTTTGACCAGATTCTCAATGGCATTCACATCAATGAGGGGGAGGAATCCAATGGTGGTATGGGAAGAGAATTTCATGCTAGTAAGTTTCAACAAGCACTAAGGCAAATGGCTTCGCTCACTACTCCAGGTCTAAATGGTATGTCACCTATCTTCTATAAAAGTTTTGGCATTTTGTGTAGTTCTTCATGCGCTAAATTCGGTGTAGTGCCCGAAGCTATTAATACCACTTTTATCTGTTTAATTCCAAAAATGAAAAACCCAAGGAAAGCCTCTAATTTTAGACTCATTAGTTTATGCAATGTTATTTATAAACTAATTTCTAAAGTAGTGGCTAACCATCTAAAGAAGTTTTGGATGAATAAAATTCCAGACTCTCAAAGTGCATTCCTTTAAGGGCGACTTATCACTGATAATATTTTGGTAGCTTTTGAGACCCCTCATTACCTGAAATAGAGAATAAAAGGGAAAGAGGGGTACATGGCCCTTAAATTGGACATGAGCAAGGCTTATGATAGGGTGGAATGGAGTTTCTTGGAGAAATTAATGATCCATGTAGATTTGGATAGAAATATGATCTGTATTATTATGTCATGCTTGCAACCTGTATCCTATTTTGTGCTTCTTAATGGTCAACTAGTGGGAAATATTAAACCTTCAAGGGGTCTTTGCCAAGGTGACCCCTTATCACCCTACTTGTTCCTTTTGTGTGCCATGGGACTTCAAAGTTTGATTCAATAGGTGGAGGTTGATGGGAGTATTAGGGGGGTAGCTATATGTAGAAATGGCCCTCGAGTTTCTCACTTATTTTTTGCAGATGTTAGTGTTCTATTCTGTAGAGCTTCTAAAACAAAATGCCAACGAGTTTTGAACATCTTGGCTATTTATGAGAGAGGGTCGGGCCAATAGATTAACTGAGAGAAAACCAATATTTTCTTTAGTTCGAACACCCCCCCCCCAACTCTCCACACCAGAATTCAGCAGCTATTAGGTGTTCCAGCAATTAGGCAATATGAGAAATATTTGGGGTTGCCAGCTTTAGTGGGAAGGGCGAAAAAGAGAAGATTCATTTACATTAAAGAGAGGGTGTGGAAAAAGCTTCAAGGTTGGAAGGAAAAATTGTTATCCCAAGCGGGGAGGGAAGTACTCATTAAGTCAGTCATCCAAGCCATCCCAACTTATACAATGAGTTGCTTTAAACATCCAAAAGGTTTGATCCAAGAAATTGAAGTTCTCATTCGTAAATTTTGGTGAGGTTATAGTGGAGTTGCTAGAAAAGTTCATTGGGTGGGTCGGGAACGATTATGTGAAGCAAAGGAAGTGGGAGGTATGGGGTTCAAAGACATTAAAAATCTTAATAATGCGCTCTTGGCAAAACAAGTGTGGAGAATGATGAATAATCTAGACTCTCTGTGTTTTCGAGTCTTCAAAGCTCGTTTCTTTCTCAATTGCTCTATTCTTGATGTGGAGAAAAAGGCCTCGGGGTCCTATGTATGGAAGAGTATCCTAAGTGCAAGGGATGTCATTAGGAAAGGTATGGTTTAGCGAATCGGGGATGGTCAGACTATGCTGATTAAGGAGGATAACTAGATTCCAACAAGGCCTGGTAGTGTCCTTGCCTCACCCCTGCCTGCTGAGCTACCCGATCCTAAGGTTGGCTGTTTAATTAATCATGATCTGGGCATATGGAAATCTGATTTGGTGCATCAACATTTACTTCCCCATGAGGCACAACTAATTCTAGGCATCCCTCTTAGCCCAAGACTTCCATTTGACTATGTGGCTTGATCCCTCACCCCCTCTGGTATATTCTCCACTAGTAGTGCTTACAAATTATTGGCTACCACGGCTTCAGCTAGTCAAGTAGGGAGCTCCAATTCTGAACAGCTACATCTTTTTTGGAAAAGAATTTGGCAGTTACGTGTCCCCAATAAAAGAAAACACTTTATTTGGAGAGCTTGCAACAATGCTCTGCCAACTAAGTGTAATTTGAGGAGATGGAAAATCATTAGCTCGAATACTTATGAGTTATGCCACGGTGCTGCCAAGGATGCCCTCCATGCTCTCTGGCTTTGCAAAGGGATAAAGGAAGTGTGGAAGGCTTACCACTGGGTTCAATCCGCGGCATCCCCCCCTCCCCTGAATTTTTGTGAACTAATGGAGCGATTTTTGCAGGTACAAGATGACTATCGTAAGGAAATTTTTGTGATTTCTACTTGGCTAATATGGAATAGGCGCAATGCCTCTCATTTTGGTCGTCCTTCTCATCCTTTAGAGTCTGTCAGTATCAGAGCTAATGTCATGCTGTAGGAATTCATAGCAGTCCAGGAAGATGACCTTAGCTTGCCCGAATCAGCTGTGATGCACCAATGGCGCCCTCTGGAACATGGAACCTATAAGGTGAATTTCGATGCAGTGGTCTTCAAGTCTTCTAATTCTGTTGGAATCGGAGTCATTATTCGTGATTGGGGTGGCCAAGCTATCGAAGCATTATCTACGTCAATGCTGTTGGCTAACTCAGTCTCAGATATGGAAGCTTTAGTGTGCCATCGAGCGGTTCAATTCGCTATAGCTCTTGGTCTTCATAGAGTTTTCTTCAAAGGAGATTCGGTGATTGTTATCAATGCGGTTTCTCTAAAAAATGCTGCATTGTCTTCGTATGGTTTTATTGTGGAGGATATCCTTAGTCTTTTTCCTTCTTTTATGTCCTTTGAGTTTGTTCATGTACCTCATAGTGGCAATATTGTGGCAAATGCCTTGGCTAAAAAAGCTAAAGAGTTGGTTGGTTGCCAAGTTTGGTCTACTGTTATGCTGTTGACATTGCCCCTCTAGTGGGTTTTGATGTTCATTAGTTTTTTTTTTTTTTTTTTAATATATGCCCAGACTAAGGGTCTAGTTTCTCAAAAAAACCTCTCTTTCACGAAAATTTCTTCTTATATCCGCATTACTCCTTTAGCATTCACAACCTCCTTCAAACTAATTAGCATATTTGCTTTTCTATCCACAACCACTTCCCGTACATGTTTAAATACTTGGAGCTTGTTTGGATAAGGGTATTTTTGGATTATATTACTCAATTTTTATAACTGAGTTCTCAAAACACGTGGTTTTCACCCCAAAAAAAAAAAATTGTTTGGCTTGATTTTTAACCTTTATTTCCATTACTCAACATTCAAAATTTGAGTTAGAGTGATGGAAGTAGGAAACAATAAAGGGGTGTTTTCAAAAACTGAGATAGAAAACTCAATTTTCTCTGTTTGGTTATTGAGAAATCACTACAATAAGTTAAAAAGACTTTTTGTTTCCTTCTTTACCGATTACCATAAATTGTTGGGAGCCAAACAGATCTAGTTGCCCATGAATCTATAAGTAAAGGAAAACAATGATTTCCAATAATTCTTTTCCCATTGTTTGGATTCAATTCCCATGTAAATTCATAATTTTTTACTCTTCCTTTCAAAATATTTCAACACTCAATCCAAATTGATGTGTCAGGTTGAAGGACTTGAAGAATTCCTGAATCCATCTGATTCAAATCTCTCTCAATCTCCGGAGAAAAATGTGAATGGATCGCCTGATATTCCTCGCACAGCTGCCAGGGCCTCAACTCCCAGAAAACCCACAAAACAAGTAACCAAAAGCACACAACCATTGACGCGAACTCCTCGTGGTACTAGAGGAAGTGCCGGCAGTGCCGGTGCTGGGGTTATAAGTACATTCACAACCGAAGGGGAGTCAGATTCTGAATCAGAATCTGCCACTGAAGGGGAATCTGCATCAGATGAAAACTCATTTGAGTGTGAAGAAGACTACAGTGATGATGATGCAAAAACAGAAGAAGAAAGGATTTAGAGGCTCCAGTTCTTCCTATTGGTTTTGAGAAGTTGGAGAACAACCATTCTGATTCTGAAGGCATTGTTGCTGAACAATCGGACATACAGGTTTCTATTGAGAATCAGGCATCTACTATGAAATTTATAATACTAAAGCATTGGTTGATGTGTATGTGACTGAAGCAGAAGAAGTTGCCATGAAAACCAATGACCAATCATCGGTTGAAACTCCAATATCTATGAAGAATATAAGTCCAGATCTCCCAATTTCTGACTGTGAAGTCACATTATCAACTGTGGCAACAAATTCAATATCTGAGAACAAGACTTCTTGTCATGCTGAGGATCCAATGGCCAAGGCAGAAGAGATGCATGAAACTTTGGTTGATGTTTGTGTAATGCGAGCACATGAATCAAACATGAGTACTGATCTAATTTTCGACTGCAAAGTCACCTATGATATTCCATTTCAACCATTTGCAACTGACCAGCTTTCAGGACAGTTTCCTCGCTCAACTCAGTTGACACCAAGGAAATCTTCAGCTATAAAAGAATCAACAATTCAGAAGGTCACTGATGTTTCAGATGATGATGAGGAAAAAATTGATACTAGTAATGTCGAAGTGGAGCTTGATAAGGAAAAGGCAAAGCCAGATGAATTGGCAGGAAAGAGTTTAAGGTAGCTCGCAAAGATGTTGAAGGAAACGCATATTAAAAGCAATAAAAAGCACAATACAGATAAAAGTGCCACTAAGGTGAGTATATTCGCTCTCAGATCTTTGTGTCTCCTTTCACTGGTAATTGTTAGAGCTTATCATTGTGTTATACTGTACCAACTTTGTTTTTTGTCAAATGGTGTGCAGGAACATGTTGGGAAGAAAAGAATTACCTTGCAGGCATTGCCAGAGAACTGTATGGCTGTGGATGAGGGTTTGAAGGAAAATTGAAATAACCTAATTGCAGGAAGGGATATATGAGTGTATGAAACTGCGCCTTAAGTATTGTTTCTATTTTGGGAATTTTGGTTAAGAGGGCCAATGATAGAGGAGGTTTTAAACCTAGGTTTGCCTGCTTATTATGTGTTTCTTTTCTTGAGCAAATGAGAATCAGAAGTTTGATTGGATTTTGTTTTTGGTCACTTGGTACACAAGGGGTTTAAACCTAGGTTTGCCTGCTTAATATGTGCTTCTTTTCTTGTTCAAATGAGAATCAGAAGTTTGATAGAATTTTGTTTTTGGTACACAAGTTTTGTAATAATGTTGACTCACCCAATATTTTGTTGGTGTTGGGTTATGAATGAAAGCTATCAAGCCTTCTTTTCTTTTAGCTATTTTGCCTAGCTACAAATTAATTATCTTTAACAAACCCCACAAATGACCCCAAATCCCCAGCCATCTGTAGATGGATGATTTTCATGTTTTGAACTCAGATTGTTTAATTGTTTTTCTTCTTTAACGAAGTTCTTAAGTTTATTGGGTGAAAAAAAAAATTGTAGTAGTATCTTGGTGCGGGCAACGTGTTCTCATCTCTCAACGTCATTGGGCTCAGCCACTCAAGTTGTGCGAGAAAATCATGGTGCACCTTATTCAAAACAAGAGCCAGCAGAATCTCAGAACTACTTGCAAAGCTCATGCAAGGATAAATTTGCACCATAAATTTGATTCGGGTCTACATGTAAGGATTTTTATTCACTACTTTCGAACAATAAAAGAAAAAAAAAATCATCCATGAGATCTCACTCAAACTTGTTTTTGATCTCTTCCTGTCATAATATGGTAATATTATTGTTGGCC
Source organism: Quercus lobata (assembly GCF_001633185.2). Classification (NCBI taxonomy): domain Eukaryota; kingdom Viridiplantae; phylum Streptophyta; class Magnoliopsida; order Fagales; family Fagaceae; genus Quercus; species Quercus lobata. The sequence continues at coordinate 25,630,616 of NC_044912.1, read as the reverse complement.
ACAAAATACCATGAAGCATGTGATCCTATGGTATTATTGGCCACAAAATACTGTGGAGCATGTGTTTTTATTTTTACTAGTCGCAAACTCATGCGATGCATGGGAATAAACATTAAAAATTAGAAATATGAGCCCTATAAATGTAATAAAAATTATAAATATTAAAAATTTCTTCTATTCGGTCCATTTTGTCATCTTCGGCCCACTTTGGTTTTATTCGGCCTGCTTTGGTCCTATTAGGTCCATTCGGTCCATATTAGTCATATTCTATTCATTCTATCCACTTTGGTTCACTTCAATTTTATTCTGGCCATTCAGTCCATTCAATCCACTTTGGTTCTATTCAGAACATTGGTTTTATTTGGGCCATTCTGTCTACTTTGGTCCTATTCGGTAGATATTGCTCCTATTCGGTCCATTTTGGTTTTACTCGGTCCGATTTGTTTCTATTCAATCCATTATGTCCATATTGGTCCTAATCTGTCCATTTATTTTTATTTGGTCCAATACAATCCACATCAGTCCATATTGGTACACTCTGTCCTATTTGGACTACTTCGGTCCTTTTTTGTGCACATACATATAGGGAAAATACATGTTTGGGTTGAAAGCCCTATTCCAAATCTAAATTTATTAATAAAAATATAGATCTCAAAATCGTAAAATCTAAAATTCTTAAGCATAATATTTATTATTGCTACACTTTTATTGATCCACATTATCGTAGCATTTCGGTCCACTTTGGTCTGGCTTAATTTAAGTGAAAGTCTTACTAAATATGAAGGTTATGAATATACAAATCTAATATTTAGGGTAGTTACTTATTTGTTTTAAAGTCGTTACTTTTAAATGAATTGCATGAGGTTGATTATACCTTCAAGCAAAAATATTTATTCAAATTCTTCATTCTCTTAAAAAAATTATTATGATAATAAAAACTCATAACAAACTTATACTAAATATGTATAATTTATTCTCTAGATTTTATTGTACATAATTTGGTCTCCCCAAAAATTAAATAATTTCAAAAAGTAATTTTCATCACTCTATTTTTGCAAATATATAATTTTATCATTTTTTAAATGTTTTTTATTGATTTTTTTATCTTTTGAAATTATTCATATTCTTATAACTATTGTTATTATGCATTATATTTTCCTAGTTTCTTTTCGTACAATTAAATTTTCAAGTATCAAAGTTATTATTCAAATTCTCGTTCTCTTAAGGAGATTATTATGATAATAAAAAATTATCATATAATTACAATTAATATTACTCAAATAAATGATAATACTCTCAATCCAAATTTGTCTCTTTCCCATTCTTAAGTTGGTACACCAAATTAGACTAAAATGATCTGAAATAAACCAAATAGACCGAAGTAGATCAAATTGGACTGAATAGACCTAAGTGGATCAAATTGGACCGAATATACCGAAGTGAACTGAATGGACCAAATTGACCGAATGGACCAAAATGGACCGAATTAGACGAAATGGACCAAAGTAGACCAAAAATGACTGAATTGACCGAAGTAGACCAAATAGACCGAAATAAACTGAATTGGATTGAATTGACCCAAGTAGACTGAATGGACCTAATAGAACTTAAGTGGACTGGAGTAGACTGTATAGATGAAGTGAACCAAAATGGATTGAATGTTGATCTGTAATTAGCATAGCCAAAATTGTGTTTTGATATAAACTCAAATTCTTACTTCCAAAATAATCAGGTATTAACTCAAACAAAAATCAAACCGAAACTAAGAGAGAGAGAGAGAGAGAGAGAGAGTACTTGTAATTAGGAACTAAAAAAATACAACACCAAAACATATGAAGCCAAAATAGAGTTTTAAAAATCACAATGATTCATCAATATAGAGTAAAGTTGCAAGAAAAAAAATAAAGAGAGAGAGAATAACCACTTTTTCAAGAGAGAATGTGAGAGAGAATAATAGGAAATTTATAGAAAATAATATGTGAAGGAAAAAAAAGTGAAAATAAAAAATATAGTAATAAACATCAAATTATCTAAGTCATGTTATATTATATAATAAAATAATATTATATTCTTATATACTATCTTTATAATGCAATAGGATAACATCTAAGAAATCAAAGAGAATAAAAAATAACAATTTAAAAACAAAACTTAATCACATCAACCCAAAGTAAAGTTTCAAATAATACAAAAATTCATTAACCTAAAGTAAAGATGCAAAAAAAAAAAAACAAATTTCACCAAAAAATGAAAAACAAAATTTTGAGAGAGAGAAAGAAAGAGAAATAACCTTTTGTATATGAAAAACTATGTATAGAATGGGAGAGAAAATTGTAAATTTATAGTAAGTGGAGGAAAAATATGAAAAGCCAAAATTAAAGGAAGATAAATAGATAGGGGAAAAGTGAATTAAGGTAGATAGTAGTTGTCATGTCTCAAACCCGATACCCGAGTTTGTGATCATGACCGACATGTTAATATTAAGCCTAAACCTGGTATTAACAAGAACCAACTAAACTTTTTACAAAAGCTTTTACAAAATCTTCCCTCTTTCTTTTCATTCTTGTTTCTTTACTTTTTGAGATAACTTTTTACTTGATATTCGAAGCAGCTACATTGTACTCCAACTGATAACACAATCCACTAGTTATTCAAATTCTGAATTTCACATAATACATCTCTTAATACTTTAAGGTACGCAACATTTATTAGATCTTAAAATACACAGTACCACAAAACTAAACATCAGATTGCTAATTTGGGATCTATACTTTTAAAACTAAAACTAGCTCCTTCCAAAACTCGACTAAGGCTCTCTCTTCTCCAAACTAAAACCTGTTAATTGAAAAAGTGGAAGGAGTGAGCTACACAGCTCAGTAAAGGTAAGATATATGAGAATTTAATAAGGATGCATGTAAATCAAATTATTTCATTCTATGAATTTTCAGATATGAGAACATCTTTTCATGCATAGTTTTTTATACTATTCATAATAATAACTAATATGCTTTTCATAGGTAAATAATTGTTCTTTGTTTTCTTATAAGAATAATATTACTAAAACCTTTCGGATTGAATTTCTTTCATTTCTTACAAAGTCACCAAATATAATATTGTTTGTTTAGAATCATATATATACATACATACATACATACATACATATATATATATATATATATTCTTGTTAAAAATAATCATTTTGACTTAAATCAGATAATTGGTAACTTTGTCTTAAACTAGAAACACCTTGATGAATGAGAAAAATTTTCCTTATAAACTTCTTCTCATAAAATATTATAATTTTCATAGTCATAAAACTTAACGTTTCATAAGAACATATATCTGATAACTTTTTAACGAAAACTTGTACTTTCATTAGAAGCTTTATCATTATAAAACACTAAAACCTCTTCATCAAATTCTTTATCTTTAAAGCACAACAGAATTTCATGAGAGCTTTAAACTTTTCATAATGCATTTAATCAAAATCATTCTCTCATGATTAATAACATAATATAGCTATTCATAACATAATGGTTAGTCCATATTTAATAAGTCTATACAGAGAATGCCTCATCACATTTGGGTGCCCTTGTGTGCATGATATTGTCTTCTTTGGGAGGCCTAATAGCACATCCCCTCAAGGTTTTGTTTCTCCCCGCCATTCATACACATTGGGGAGAAGGTCTTATTTAGATTAGAGTTACGGGCAGCCCCATTTCCTCTACTTTAAATGGCCAAACTGATAACATTTTTCATGGAAAACCAGTAATTTAACCCCTACTAGCCGAGTTCAAATTACCAGAGGACATAACCCGAAAACATCTCATACTTATACATCATACTGAAATTCATAATTTGCATAACATTTCACAATAATAGCATTTCCATTATTTTCTTTAAACATCATGTTCGTGGAAATTAATAATAGCAGCAACATGCTTAAATCATATACATAAGGTTTTGAAAGCTCACGAACATATCTTTGTCTGAAAACATGATTATATGTCATATATCTAATCAAAAACTTTTTAATGCATAATATATTTTAAAATAACCTCATAACTTACCAAATGCTCATATAACTTATCCCTTACCTATAAGCAAAGGAAATGAAAGCCTACAGTCGAAAGAGCTTAGACTTGGAAACTGATAACACCTAAACCAAATATCAAAACTTATTACTATCAATTATTCCTTATCATAAAATTACACATTTATCTCAAAGCACTATCTCTTATAATCAAGGAAATCCTAATCCTACCTCAACGAGATTCCCACAAACATATTATGCACACATCAACAAATGATGTACCAAACTAAAGAAAGTCATCATTCTCATATTTATATCATATCTCTAGAGATGCCAACTTTATTTCAAAATATGCTTGAGATTAAGGCAATAATGCATGCATAAACATAAACTCCTTTAAGCATGGTCATATAACCACATACACTCATATGACAACATGAAAAAGCAGTAGAATGGTTTAAAACCCTTCCTTTGAGTACTAAATCTTGAACCAAGGTATAAAAAATTTAGCTATGATCCAGACATACCAAATGATAAGCATAATAAATTATAACTCAAATCATTCACCCTAACTTTAGAATTAAATTCTCAAAGTTAGGCATGTCCCTTGCTGTTCACTATTTTATTCCAACAGCATATACTTCACTTATAAAATACAAATGGGTTATCAATTCACATCCAAACTTCATGCAATTTAACAGAGCAACTCCTCTGGATGTCTAGTAAATACCATATCAATTTTGGAGTAAAGCATAAAACCATAATTTACTAAAAATCATACAATATAGCATACTCAAATCTGTCCTGGCAGAATTTCATGCAAATTAGAAATTGAACCATTATTTTTATATTAATCCAAATTCCGTGAGACTACTTTCATTACAACCATATGTGTCTTAGATTTCATTGGAAATATCCCTAGCATCCAAATTCACTGTATACCATTTAATATATAATTTATCATGCATAAACATAGAATTTGTCACAGAGGTAGCTTTGAAACATTTTCTTGTAAAATTATAAAATGATTGCAAATAGTCTTATTATCATATGAGAACTTTTATACACTCATTAGACATGTTAGAAAACACTTATATATGGTCATTTAAGCATTTATAGCAAAATTAAATACAACAAAAATCCCAGTAGTAATCTTAAAAGTACTCATCCTGACTTTTTCTTACTTCCTTAATCATATACAATCATTAATTAGTAAAAACCCTAATCTACCTTCAACAAATCACCAACATAGTTTCAAGGCTTCTTAAAACAACATATATATATAGACTTACAAATTCATGATTTCCTAATTTTACAAACCACAAATACCATTACTAAAATTCCTTGAAGAAATCATGGATTCTAAGGTGAGAGTAGCTAGAACCCTTACCAAGTTTATGGTTCTTGAGGGGAAATAGACATAGAATCACTCTTGCATGAAAGGATTTCCCTTTCCTAGTGACCGGACCTAAAAGTATGAGAGGTAGAGAGCTTGAGAGAGTTTTTCTTTCATTTGGTGTTGGACCTATGGGTATGAGAGGGAGAGAGTTCTTGATTGTTCTAGTTGCTTTAAGAGAGTAGAAAGAAGAAATGAGATGGGGTCTTATCTTCCTTTTGAGGTGTTGACCCGTGGGTTTGAGAGAAAAGATTCAAGAGAGCTTCTAGCTCTTTCCTTAAGAGAAAAGAGAGTAAAGTGAGTGAGAAACTCGGATTTGTGTGTGGACCCGTAGAAAATGAGAGCAAGAGAGTTTCTTGAATGTTCTAGTTGTCTTGAGAAAAGTCAAAGAAGTGAGGAGGAACTTGGTTATTGCATAGCCGGCCAAGTCTTGGTTTTTGGGTTTGTCAACATACATGGTACTTTGGCATTACTTGTGTTGAATTCCCATTGGTTGCATGTGGGTGGAATTACAACTATAACATCCCATGCATCATACTTAATTAAAACACCACTTACTATGCATCTAATAACTTAAACCACTTAATATAATTTTGTTCATACTTAGTATATATTTATAATACAATAGCCATCAATTATTTATAATCTTTACAATTCTTATTCGAAGGCATTATAAAATAATATGTTTAATAAATACTCTTCTATTAATTATAGAAAAGAAGTGGCTTTAAAATATTAATTAACTACTCAAACACGTAGTTTAATTATAAAGTTGGGTCGGGATGTTATAGTAGTCGGGAGATAAGCAGGTAAAAGGAAGGGGAAATGTTGGAGAAACTATAATAATAAATTGGGAAATTGATAAGAAAAAAAAATTAGAGTTAAAAATAAGAGAGATAATGTTGGAAATAGGTAGACGATATGGCCACTGATATAACTTGACATAAGCATAGTAACAATAAACACTACAATTCAACTTTTAAATATATATAGATTGGTTGAAACACAGCCTAGTTTGGGATGCTAGGTGCTAGCTTCAAATCATGAGTCAAATCATAGCACTAGTAAGTGAATATTACATACTTTACCCATAGAATGATGGATTGGGGTCTTGCAAAATGCAACATTAAAAAGTAAGAAATTGAGAAGGTAAAATGATAGAAATTAGAAGTTTTGATATTTATATTATATCTGTTTAGGAGCAACTTATTTAGTTTTTGCTAAAAAAGTTTTTATTGAAAATGTGTTAAAGTATACTTGTACTTTGAAAAAGTGAACAAATGTAAGGCTTTAAAAAGTTATACATAAAAACTAAAAGTTAAAAGCTAAGCTTATAAACTCATTCCAAATGGACACTAAATATAAGTTTTTAAACTTTCGATCTTAGCCATTGTTGAAGGCCACAATTTGACTCCTCACAACCACTCTAAAAACAGGCGCATGAGGCGTGGTATTAAATACCATAAAAAAATTTCAGTGTGTCTTCCTCATTACTAATTGGTTTTAAGGTAGAGTGACACAATTCACAGTCCGACAAATAGTTTCAAAACTAAGGTCATGAGTTTGAGCCACGAGAGCCTCATTATGAGGGAGGATTGTTGGGGCTATGTCTATTACGTCATTATACCATACAATAACACTTTTGATAACTAAAATTGAAAGTTAAAAAACTTATTTTTATTCTCAACCTTTGGTTCAAACCTTTTAACTTTTTTTTTTTTTATCATTTTATCTATTCAACTTTTTCCTCTCATAATTATCTGCTGCAATAATCGTAACTATATATTACTAGGTTCTTTTTTCTTTTTGTTTTTTTCCAATAATGAATAATTGTAAATAACTATATATTACTAGGTTCTTGTTTTTGTTTTTTTTTTTTTTTTCTATATATGTAATAATTGAAACAAAGCATTTTTATTATTATGGGAATTGAAACAAAAAGGCTATTGATTATACATTGATAAAATCTATGCAATAATTGAGTGAGTCTATGATTTTTTTATTTTTTTATTTTTTTTTATTTGCTGAATAATAGTCTATGATTGATACACATACTTTCGAATTCAACATAAATTCAAGATATTTCCTTGAATTCTTAATAAAAATATTTATTCTACTTGTGTACCGAATTAAATTCTTAGAGAAAAATCAATTTTTCAATAACATGTAGATGTACCCCTCTTCCCAGATTTATCTTTTATCTTTTATCTTTTTTATCTTCTTTTTTTTTTTTTTTTTTTTGAATTTCTATGCTTAGTGTAAGAAACAAATACATCTAACCATAATAAAATATTTCTTCTTACTATGGTAGACCCAAGCTCTGAATGGTATCTTCTAAATAAATAAAAATGCTTTGAATGGTGAATTAAGAAATTAACAGTTGTTAAAGAGAAATAAAAAGTTAAAAAAGGTAAATAATAAAAAAATTCATTAAATTAAAACGTGATTGTTGCGTCTATGTGATAAAGCTGTCGAAGCTACATATTTTTCATGGTAGGACAGGCTCATAATCGGAATATAGCTGTAGGCTGTAGCAAGTGCTGCTAAATCTCAACACTTTCGCTTTATTTTTTAATCATTTTTCTCCCTTATCTTTCTTAGTTAATTTATATTATTTTAATATATTGATTGGGAGTGATTTTTTTTTTATGGGAAATACTGAAAACTTTTATAAAACCATAAAAATACTGTGTACATCTTGTAGAAGAGCCTGTCTAATGAAACAAGGATCCTCCTCTAACCAAACTAAAAAGTCATCTATGCCATGGGCATATGATTTTGAATTTATTCAAAGGTGGCGGCTTCCAAAATGCAGGCTGGACACTATGTGGCTTCTCAGGGTCCTTAATGCATGCCTGGTACTCGGCTAGGTGCTCCAACGCATTGTTAACAATCTTAGGTGCGCTCTTTTTTACACCACCAATCCGTACTTTATTTCGTGATGCCCATAATGCCCACGCCACAATGATCATTCTTTCTATCTGCAAGGCATCCCATTCTGCATCAAAGACTCCATACCATAGCATATCCATGAAAGAGTGGAACTGAACATTAGATTGAGCAGGGAAGATCTTCTACATGGCCCAAGCTTCACGCACACGTTCACACTCCAAAAACAGATGGCCAGACGTCTCCAATCCAGATTGACACATCTCACAGGTACCTTCAGCAAGCACTTTCCTCCTTACTAAATTTTCTTTGGTGGGAAGAATGTCTTTGCATGCCCTCCAAGCAAAGTGACGAACCTTGTGAGGAGTGTTAATCTTCCATAATAGCTTCCAAAACCTCCTCTGTTTACTGTCGTCTGAAGCAGCACCAACACAACTTTCAGAGGCCAAGTCCATTGCAATTTTGTAAGCACTTCGCACAGTGAACCTACCATTATTCGTTTGGGCCCTACCTGCTTATCCTCGGGTAGCTTAGAGCTCAGGGCAATGCTGCATATTGATTGGAAGTGATTTTAAAAAGGATGAAAGAGGACCAGACAACCGGACCCACAGAAGAAAATAAGAGAAAAAGGTCAAAAAACACTTAAGGTCATGGATAGATATGACAAAACGGATCAGAATTTTCTAACTCGACCTGAAAAATACCCGACTTGAATTTGATTTTTTTTTTTTTACCTGAAGCAAAAACGGGTTGACCCGTAACCCGACCCGACCCGCGACCAGACCCGAACCCGAACCATTTAAAAAAAAAAAAAATTTGGTAAAAAAAATAGTGAAATTAAGACAATATTGGTTTAATTGTTTATTTTGAATTTTAAGGAAACAATTGATACATTTACATAACTGCATGCAAATTAATTAAAAAATAAATGGTTGAGCATTCTGTAATGAGTAAAGATTTTTAGATATCAAATAGTAAAGTACATGTCAAGATAATCTAGTTACAGTAAAGTTAAAAACAGATTTAAAATTATAGATATGTGTGAGACACATTCACAAGTGTGAAAATAGTAAAGCCAAAGTATCAAATTAGCATAAATTATGAATGCTTAGATCTATTTTTTAACAATTTATGTTCAAAATAAACGGCTTTTCAAAAAAAATTATGATATTTCCTAGAATATATGCTGCTTAACAATGATACGATCTTCATAAAAGAGACTAGGTATAAATAAGTAAGCAATCAAACTTTAATGTATATCTCAAATTGAAATAAAGTGTCAACCACAATTGATAATAGATAATAAAATTAATTTTTAAAATTGTAACTTTCTTATATGTTTTTATTCTTTATCAAATGAGTTATCCAATAAGTCATTTGTAATTTTTTTTTTTTTTGGAATGTTGATATTGTGTAAAAATAAAACTTGTATATTTGTTTTACTTATCTTTGTGTTGTTTTGTTTTAGATAGCAATGTTAGGATTTGTATAATTTTAAAATTATTGAATAAGTATTAATAAGTTTAACTGAGTTTATTCTTGATATAAGTAGTGAATTCAAAATAATGCATTTTACATCAAGTAATATGTTGCATAACTATCCAAATGGCAAATACATATTGTTTTCTTTATAAAAAAAATAAAAAATTTCATGTGAAAAATACAGGTCAACCCGACCCGACTCGCAACCTGATTGACCCGAACCTGTTTTCAACCCGCTTAAAATGACCCGTTTTTGACCCATGACCTATTTGACTCGTGACCCGATTGACCCGACCCGAACCCGACCCGACCCGACCCGCCAGTTTTGTCATGTCTAGTCATGGAGTCTTTTCGAGTTTACTAAAATGCAATCTCACCGAAACGAGGAAAAAATGGAAACATGTGAGGTCATGGAGGGGTTTACTAAAATGCAATCTCACCAAAACGAGGAAAATATGGTAGAGAAAACGTGAGAGATAAAATGTCTATTTTTGCCTATTTTTTCTTATTTATTTTTTGAAATAGTTTTAGGTATAATCTATATATATATATATATATATAACCGAAGTCTTTAAAGCTCCCACAATTTTTCACATCAGCACAGTATTAAAAAATAAAAAATAAACCCAAAAAAAAATCTTTTTTAAACTATATAAAAAAAAATCATAAACGCAAGGGGCTTTCTAAAACATCCAAAAAAAAAAACTTTTTTAAACTAAAAAAAAAAACATCATAAATGCAAGGGGTTTTCTAAAACCCAAACCCCATATAAACACTTTGCCTTCTCCTCTTTGCCTCTTCCATTCTCTCTGCCTCTCTAGTGCCGGCCTCCCACTCCTTTAGTGGCTGAAAGTTTTTGATCTTGAGACTTTACCATCAAACCAGATTCTCTCCGCAAACATTACCTGTAAGTTTTTTATTTTGTTCTATAATTTTGGCTGTTAAATATGATTTAGAGTTTTGTTTTTGGTTCTTTGCCTCTTTCGTTCTCTCTGCCTCTCTTAATTCTCAAACCCCTAAACTATAGTCCACAGGCGCCAGCCTCCCACTCCTTTAGTGGCAGAAATTTTTTAATTTTGAGAATTTACCATTAGACCAGATTCTCTCCGCAAATATTACCGGTAAGTTTTTTTATTTTGTTCTATAATTTAGGGTTTCGTTTTTGGTTGTTAAATATGATTTAGGGTTTTTTTTGGGAGTGTTTTTTTTTTTTTTTTTTTGAATGATTAGCTTAGATTGATGGGTTTGGAGCCTGTAGTGGGTTTTATTAATTTCAATTATTGGCTGTGAGAAAATCCATCTGGGATTTTAGATTGAATTTTTATATGTGTAGATTGAAAATTACATCAAGTTTGTGAGTTCAGGGGTTACTTAGTGTAATTAATAAGATTTATTTGGGCCGTTACTAGATGTTTTACTTAACAGTGAATTCTAGCTAAGCTTTTGGCTACAGGAATGAAGCTAGACTCTGGTGCTGAATTGAGTGAGCAAGATGTGGTAAGTTAGAGTTAGCAATTCTTTATTTCCCCCTTTGTTGTGTTTTGTGTAAGGAGTTTTGCACCCAAAAAAAGGTGATGGCTTGAATGAATAATACAAGTTAAGGTTTATATTATAATTGATGCTCATCTTTTGGGACAGTAATGATATTTCCTGTCCTTTTATTAGACGAGCATCCTTGGGATGCTCTTGATGTTTTTGTGAGTCATTTGTTTGTGTTTGGATTTAATTTAAGTTTCTGGGTTATGGTCAAGCTTGGTTTTATATTTAGTTTAATTATTATTTCATCTCAAGTTTACCATTGTTTTTATTACTTCTTTATCTAATTTTTATGGGTATGTAGAATAGTACTGTGAAAAATACATGCATACACACATGAATTGATATTAAATCTCTTCTTTAGATGAAAGAATGTTTATTAACCAATAAAATCCAGATAGGGTCAAATTTTGCTACCAAAATCCAAAAATAAGGAAGAAAAATATCATCTTGAAATTTCTCATTTAAGACTAACTACAAGCAGATTTGTTTCAATGAAGGTTTAATCCATCAAATGCTGAATTTACTTTGAAATTGCCATATAACCTACCTATAATATCATTCATGTAATATGAAGCAAAGTTTTCTGAATCCTGTACCTTAAAATCACTTTAGAATTTGCATACTATCATGAAAATTGGAGGAAAATAATGAAGCTAGAGTCTACTACATAATCCAATTCTCCCTACTTTATTAGTTCCATGTTACAATTCAAATCCGAAATAACTTGAAAATATTAGAAGCCTATAATTGAACCTATTGAACTCAAATAATACCATATTCTCTCTGATTCATCAATTTAGAACCAAAAAAGAAAAAAAAAAAACAGAGAAAAAATAATGGATTTGTCACAATTTGAGCTATTTTATGTTTTAGAGACTATATATGTCTTTACTTCGAACATAGTGAAATAATGGATTTGATAAACAATTCAATAAGGTGATTTGCATTATGATGGAAATGTGCAATTCTATGTAAAGTATAGTTTTTCTTATGTTCATTATATTTTCCCTACTTACATGTATTGTGGTTTGCTTCCAACAATTTTATTTTCTGATTGTAAATCATTAGAAAGCAAAATAAATGTGTTTCATTTATTTTCTCTTTTGTGTATTTTATTCACATATTTCAATTAGGTAGTCAAAAGTAATTTGGCTGGTAAAAAGTATTGTTCTTTAGTGCCAAATGTTTGTTTGAATTGGAAGCCTTAAGGAACAATTTTCATGAACAAGGAACTCTCATTTGTTTGGTATATTTTATGTTCAGCTAGCCTTTGGTGTTACTATCAGTTACATATGGCTTGGTCTTAATGAAAGATTATTTCAAGGCAAAGTAAGTGGGGTTTCTGTACTGCTATTTATCTCTAAGTTGAGGACTTCTTTCATTGTAATTTTGGATGGTTCTTGCTTCATGTTGAACGAAATTTCATGAATTTAATGCAAACCTTGATGGGTATTGCTTAATAAAAAGTTATTTGTCTCATATATGTGGTCAACTGCAACTATCACACAGCCATTACTTTTGCACATGGAGGGGTAAGTCCATATGACTTCAATTTTATTTTTATTTTTTTTTTCTATCTTTTATAGCAAGGTTAGCAATCTAACACTGACCCAAAAAAAAAAAAATGAAATAAATATGACTCTAGGCTTATTTTGTCTTAAAGATTATCCGTTTGTCTTTTTAAGAAATTTCAATGAGTAATATAATTTTTTTTATAAATCCATTCCTATTCAAGAATTATAGGAGCTTTAAAGAAACAAACAGATTATTTGCAAGGTATTACTGTTACCTTTATATTTTATTACTTTGGTAGTGTGCTTAGCATTTTGTATATCATTTTTTCAAGTATCATGGTAACATTGCTTCTTTTTTTGCTATTGTAACATTGTCATTTTGTAGAACTTTTAGAAGTCAATGTGAATGATTATCGTTAGGTTCTAAATCAATAGTTCTGAATTTGTTGATGAAAGTTTTATTTGAGTGCTTTCAATTTTGTCAATGGAATTTTTTTTAAGTAAAAAAAAAAAAAAAAAAATTAATGTATGATAGTCTATCATCCTAATATGATGCCACTCAATTTATTTGGTAGTTTAGACTTTAGAGCTCATTCATGATAAAAGTCTTTCTAATTATGACTGAGATTATGCTTCGACAAGTTTCCAATTATTTGAAGTATGTATAGTTTCACTCTCAAAGGTTCTTGCTTCATCATATTCAACTTGACCTGTTTGTGTTTTGAAATTAACTTGAACTCTTATTAAAAGCTTGGTTTTGTATCTACTTTATGTGAAACACTATAAAGAAGTAAACTTTGACTTTTTAGTTTTAAATTGTAATTTTTAACTTCTGTAGTCAAACTAAGGACGGTGAAGGAAAATTTTTCTAAAAAAAAGGAAAAAGGCTTATGGATTTTATGAGATGTATACGTGTTGATTGTGATTTTTATGTTGTAGAATGATGAAAAGAAATAAGAAGGAAAAAAGGACTTTGTTTAAGATCCACTTGAAAAAGGGCAAAAGCCTAAAGGTTGCTTCTAATGTTGCTGCACTTGGATGATTCAAAAGCTATGTAGACATGTGCTTATGCATTATATGTGATGTTTTGTTTGGCAAAATTTACATTTTTGAGGTTCTTCAATAAATGATTATTATTATTATTATTTTGGAGTTATGTGGATATGTGTAATTGTTATTTATCTTAACTCTTACCTATCAAAAACATATCATCTATCCTAATACTGGAATATCAAGATGAAGGATTTGCACTTGATCCATTAAGACCAAATTCGAACATGCAAGTGATTTTGCTACCAAAAAAAGTTGGACGGTTTGTAACATGCAATTGATTCTTTTACCCAATTTTGTAGTCTAATTTGCAAATGATTCTAATTGTAAAGCTTGACAATTTGTAACTTGCTTTGGATCCAATATATATATATATGTAGTTGATCTCATTTTTAGCAGCTTTCTCGTGCATAACACGGGTTAGCGACTAGTAGTTCTTTATTATCATACTAAGACAACAATCAGTTTTTTTCTCAAAAAAAAAAAAAAGACAACAATCGGTTTTTTGGATCATTAGTCATTCTTTTTGTTTTATTATTATTATTTTTTTGTGCTTATCTTTTTTATTTGTTTAAACTACGTATTTGGTCTCTATCATTTATATCATATATTAATTTAGTTTCTAACATTTCAATTGTGTTAATTTAGCCTATAACTTTTTAATGTCATGTCAATTTAGTTCATGTCATTAAAAAAAAAGTAAATTATAAAAAAAAAATTCATTAAATTGAAAGAGGACTAGTAAACAGGACCAGAGAAGAAAATAAGAGAAAACCAGGAAAAAAATGGTAGAGAAAACGTGAAGGATAAAATGTCTATTTTTGTCTTTTTCCTCCTCTATCTTCTTTTCCAATCTCATTAGTCCTTCCTTTTGTTTTATTATTATTATTTTTTTTTTTTGGTCATCTTTTTTATTTGGTTAAACTACGTATTTGGTTTCTATCATTTATACCATATTTTAATTTAATTTCTAACCTTTCAATTATGTTAATTTGGTTTCTAACCTTTTAGTGTTATAGGAATTTAATTCATGTCATTATCTCTTGAATGAAAATTACTGATGTAGCAAATGGTTAAAAATAAAAAATTAGTTTCCGTTGATGTAGCGATAAACTAATTTTTTATTTTGACCATTTGTTACGTTAGCAATTTTTATTCAAGAAATAACAGTATGAATTAAATTGACATATACTGAAAAGTTAGAAACCAAATTGACACAATTAAAAGGTTAGGAACTAAATTAAAATATGGTGTAAAAGATAGAGACCAAATATGTAGTTTACCTTTTTTATTTATTATTTATTTTCCATCTGTTTTGGTTTGGTTTGGTTTTTTTTTTTTTTTTTTTTTTTTTTTTATTTATAATGAAGTGGCCATCTAAATATAATTTTTTTAATAAAAAATAATGTGTTACTTTTTTTTTTTAATTTAATAGAGGCGTGAAAGTAAATTTATACCATCTATATTTTCTATCATTTAATTTTCATTTTCAATCAAACAAAAAAGTTTTCCATCTCTCAATTTTTTCATCCCCAACCAAACACCTAAAAAGAAAATTAAAATTTTTTATATCCTCTTACTTTTCCATCAACTCCCCATTTTTTATTTTCCTACTTTTCTATCTCATGTTTGGTTGGATGGAAAAAATATGATGTGAGGTGAATTGTGAAAGAGCTTCTAGTAGTTTACTATATATATATATATATATATATATATACATAATACAACATCAAAAGTCACAATTTTTGTCACAACTATCCTAAGTGGTAGACTGTAATTAGCTGTCTATCACTTTTACATAAACTAACTAATTTTTCTTCACCACTCACAGAGTCTTTCACATAAATAGTTGGGACAAAAATTGTGAATTTTAACATGTATTTAAAATTTTTAATTGTAAAATGATATATTGAAGTAGCAAAAAGTAATATTTTTGGTGTTAAAGTAACAAATTTATTTTTGAAGGGAGCGGATGCTAATGGTCAGCACGCATGACTACAAAATGTCATATACCATGAATTGGATTGACGTTGATTCAAGACCATATATGCCAGTACATGTCTGTACATCGTATTAATAATACAGAACTTTACCACATGTTGAACATGATGCAAATTATAATTATAATAATGGATATATATATTCGGATGAGAATCTCCCTAGCGATATATAAATCCAAGTAATCAACTGCCAAAATCCCATATCAAGCTTCATCAAATTAGGCCTTTGTCAATGTCTCTCAACCTAGTTGTTTCACTCCCTACTTGCAATTTCCCAATAGCAGCTTTCCCATCTATAGGTCCCATCCATCTCAAATCACTTTCTGGTCCTGTCCAATGCAAGGTTTCCAGCAAAATTTCAAGTAGTACTGATATTGTTCAGCGATCTGCTGATTACCAACCTCCCATTTGGGACTATGATTACATTCAGTCACTAAGAAGTGAATACTTGGTACATAATATATAGTATTGTTATTTCATTGTTAGATTTACTAGAATTTGAATTATTATTGGAAACTGATCACCGGGCTCATGTTAATTATAAGGATCTAATTATTGTATATCTTAAGGGCACATATTAGTCATCTATTTTTGGAATCATTTTATGGAGAATTGAAAAAGTTGCCACAAAAGTTGGTAACTTTTTCGTTTTTCTATAAAAAATTTCTTTAAATAGTTTACTAATATATGCTATAAAGGTACACATTAGTAAAACCCTAATTATAATATTGTGATGTAGAGAGAAGAATGCACAGAGCAAGTTAACAAGTTGAAGGAACAAGTGAGGATGATGCTTCACAAAGTGATGGATCCTTTAGAGCAACTGGAGCTGATAGATACCTTACAAAGACTAGGATTGTCTTGTCACTTTGAGAGTGAAATGAAGAGAATACTGGAAGGTCTATATAACAATAATCATGGTGGTGATTTGTGGAAGAAGGAGAATTTATATGCCACAACTCTTACATTTCGTCTGTTTAGACAACATGGATATAGTGTGTCTGAAGGTAATTAGGAAAGAAATTGAAGTCACCAGTCGATATTTATAAGTTATAATTAACCAATGTTTTTGAATTATAGTGCACTTTTGACCCTTATTTTAGTATTCTTTTTTTTTTCTTTTTTTGTCCTTTATATTTTATATTGTTCATGTTGTCCACTTGTATTAATAATCTAACCATTAAGAGCTGATACCCCAAATTTTGTGAATTTGATTGAATTGGATTGGTTAAGTGTGCTTTAAGTCCTACATCAGATGTTTACTAGTTAGATCTTATGTGTTGCATTTATAAATAACCACAATGAGTCACAAATGTAACTTGATTATAGTCATTTTGGGGTGTAATCGCAAATGTAACTAGAGCTTTTCTCTTGTTATGATAGAATGGTATCAATGCCCACTTTGCCCGCTAGGGTGATGGGTAGGTCTCACAAGAGAACGTAAGGCCTTTAGTGGGTTGGATTGTGGGAACCCAAAAGTCTTTGGACTCTAATTGGTATGACACGCGCAGATGTGTGTGTTTATATATATAATGGATGGTTAGATTGTTAATGGATATAAATTACATGGCTAATATGAAAATATAATAAAATATAAGTTTCCAAAATGAAAGTTTTGAATTGTAAAGGGTCAAAATGAAAACAATTACAAACTTTAATAGTCAAAATTGTATTTTAGTCATTTTTTTAATAGAAATCCCAAATGTGCACAAATTAAGGTATGTGTGTGTGTGTATACATCATTTTTAGAGATTAAAGTTAACCAAAACACAAATACAACAACAACCATGCTTTAGTCTCAAATATTTTAGGGTTGGCTATGAATATCCTAACAAATTAATCAAGGTTAACCACATATATTTTTTTCATCATTCTATTCTATCCAAAGTCATATTATTTGTTACTTTCTTAATTGACATGTCATTTTTTACTATTCCTACTAATATTAGCTCTTACACAAATAACAACAAAAATATGTACAACTTCCTTGAGATTGTTTAGGTGTACCAATGAATAATAAATAAAGTTTAATTTAAAAAAAAATCAAATTACACCTCATAATTAAACATTTAATATTCAATATCTTGCTTCTTGTACCCTTCAAACACCTGTTAATCACTGTTGGGTTGCTATGTGTAGAAGTTTTTAATAGTTTCATGGAGAGAGGAAGTTTCAAGGCATGTCTTTGTGATGATACCAAGGGAATGCTAGCCTTGTATGAAGCTTCATTCCTTTTGATAGAAGGTGAAAATATCTTGGGGGAAGCCAGAGATTTCTCAAAAAAACATCTCCAAGAATTTGTAAAGCAGAATAAAGATCAAAATCTTTCTACTGTAGTAGTGAGCCATGCCTTGGAGCTTCCACTACATTGGAGGATACTAAGGGTGGAAGCGAGATGGTTCATTGATGTATATAGAAGCAAAGAACATATGAACCCTACCTTACTTAAGCTTGCAGACTAGATTTCAACATGGTGCAAGCAACCCACCAAGAAGATCTCAAACAAGTGTCAAGGTAAAAAGCTTGTTAATTTTGATTTTGTAATTTAAGCTTCATTTGATATAATTCTTCATTGATAACATATTTTACACATTAATGACCCTTGGAAGGAATATTATATAGAAATTGAAGCATAAACTAATAAATACTAAAATTAAAATCAAATTTGATTAGCAACATGAACAAATAATTTACTAGGCCGAACCTATATATTATGGGACCTAAGACCAAAATTAAATTGGAGCAAATTATATATTTAAATATCAATTCATTAATATAAAAATTAGTAATTAAATCTTTATATTAAGGTTATGTCAAGTTGCCAACTATAAATTAAGTTCAACAAAAAACTCTCCCAAGTCCCAATGACAATCTGAATGCTTCGTGCTTCTCTGTTTCTCTGTTTCTAAGAAAGCTCTGTGCTTCTCCTAGAACAGTAGAATAGTTGTCCCTTCTCTTAGAAGGTGAGTTTGTACTCCTTAAAATAACAAGGTTATTTTAAGGTTTGTTGGGTTTTTTCCTTTATGGGGTGGGGAAACACTTCAGTGTTTCTTTTTGCAGTTTCCTCTTTAAGTTTTTTCTCTCAGTTTTTTGAAATCGTCTGGAGAATTTGACCTCTAATCAAACGATAAAGCAGTCTAGTTTGAGGGATTAAGGTACTAGTTCGGGGGGGAGAATAAGTCTTCACGAACAGAGTACTAGACAAACTGCTGTGCCTGGTTCGGTGAACAGAGTGCTAGACAAACCGGTGTGCTTGGTCCAGCAAATTTATCTTAGCAGCAAAATTTCTCACAAGCAGATTCCTCAAGATGATGCTCTACAAAAGAATATGGCGTTCTACAAATGGTCTCAAAATCAAGCTTTGTGGCAGCCATAGGGTACATGATGTCCCCTGCAAATTCATGAATAAGGCTATGGCAGAAAGTATCTGTGAAACAATAGGTAGGAGAATTTTCAGGCATCCTATGAGACCTCCGCCAATTCAGCGACAAGAAGGCGAATTTTCAAGCACAGTAGTTGATTGGACTGGAGAAGGCGAAGCAATTATGGAAATCGAAAATTCTGGGGATGACATTAATTCCAAATCCGTTACAAATTCAAAATCCGTAACTGATAAGGAAAGGGAATCTGAGGCAGCAAACGTGCTAAACCAAGAGAAGCCAAATCCGTTATTCTCTTAATCAATTTCCGAAATTAATTGCCATGATCATTTATTCCCTCAATCACGTTCCGAAAATAAATGCGAAGGTGATTTATTCCTTTCACAACTCTCAGTTTTCGAAAAGGAAATAAGGAAGTTTGATATAACAGGTACTAAGGAGGCAGGACATACGAGCACAGCTAGCAGGGAAGGGGAACGTGAGAAAATTCATAACTTCCCTCATGAAGTGGCAGGAAAAATAAATGCTTCAATGTGTAGTCTCTCTCCTCACTGTTCTAATGTGGAAGCAGCATTCATGGACTTCAAAGAAGGGTTGTCGTGGATGATCAGAACGAAATATAGAGTGGTTCTCAGTCACGGTTTGGTCAATATGGACATATCGGATTCCAGTCAAAATAAACCAACCTTGGTGCAATCCAAACCAACTCACAAACATAGCCAAAAATTATATCGATACAATGTTTTAAGTAGAAGATAGAGCAGTGATTGGAGTGATCATTCGAGAATGCCAAGGAAAAGGCTTGGCACACATGGTCGGAATCATCCCTCTCCCCTTAACTGTCATAGAGCTTGAAACTTTGGCTATATCGAAAGCTTTACAGTTGGATGCTGATCTAAGTTTGGAAGATGTCACTCCAGAGGGAGTTTCAGAGATTGCAATGAATGCTTTGAATGTAGATTCGCAGTCTTTGGAATCCTTTGGTTTACTTAGTCATGATGTTAAATGTTTTGCAAGGTTATTTCATTGTATTAGGTTTTCACATGTTCGTAGAGAAGGATTGTTGTATTCTCACATTAAGAGAAACAACAATGGGGTTGCTCATAGTCTGGCTAAAAATGCATCATGCATACCAGATTTTCAAGTATGGATGGAAGATGTCCCATCTCATATTGGTTCGATTTTACAATTGGATGTAGTTGAATTTTATTAATAAAATCCATCAATTTCTTTCTCAAAAAAAAAAAAAAAAAAAGTTGCCAACTATAATAATTTTGATACCTCTAATTAAATTTTGATTATAAATTTATTTATTAGTAATTAGTCATATATTTATTTGATGTTTTCTTTTTTTATAATACTTAATTTTTCATTAACAACTGCAATATTACTTAAAAATGAAAAGTATTTGATTGTAGACAACTTATATTAAAAAGTCGAAATTCGATTTTTCAAAAAAAAAAAAAAAAACAAAAAGAGGAAGAGAGAAAGGTATGAACATAAGCTATAAGGTTTGGAATTATTTTTTTCTTTTCGGTCTTTTGATTTTCTTTGTTAAGAGACTGAGAGAGAGAGAGAGAGAATTTTCAGCTTCTTTGGGAGAGATTACATGTTCTACACTCTAAATCTCTCACATAGAGGAAATGGAGAGTCTGTCATCATATGGAGATTTTTTTTTATAATTTTTTTTCTCTTTTTAAAAAAAATACTTTTTATTTATTGACTGATATTTAAAGGTTTAATTAATACTCATATCCTATTGATTAAAAATTTGGGGCTTAAACAGTTGTTTAATTCACCTAAGGCACATGCTGGCACTCATAATTAAATTAGTTATAGCCTAAATTTTAAAAGTTAAGCTATGTTTAACTTATCTAATTCAAAAGGTTAAAAATGCATCGATATAAAAAGAAAATTGATTTTTTTTTTTTTTTTTTTTGCTTCACATAAAGGTGGTGGAGGAGCACTGGCATTACAAAAAAAATTGAGCTTTGCAAGGGATAGGTTGATAGAGAGTTTCTTCTGGACAATGGGGTGTACATTTCGTCCTCACTTTGGATATTGTAGGAGAATCTCAACAAAGGTCAATGTACTCATTACAGTATCAGATGATATTTATGATGTGTATGGAACTTTAGATGAACTTGAGCTCTTCACGAACGCTGTTGAGAGGTTGGTATTAATGACAATACGCCTCAAATGCTTCAAAGCTATCTTTGACATAAAGACTTAAGTGTGCTCTTTGTGATTCCAGGTGGGATATCAATGCAATGGATGGGCTCCCAAATTATATGAAGATATGTTTCCTAGCTCTACACAATTCAGTTAATGAAATGGCTTTTGATATACTAAAGGAGCAAGAATTACACATCATTCGATATTTTAAAAAAAGGGTATGCAATTCACTTCTAAATCCATCTATATTAATCCTTAACATTTTCTTCTTGAACGCATGGTGTGTTATACTACCTTAAATTCATTGTTCCACCATAAATTTTTCAGTGGGCAGATTTATGTAGAGCTTATTTGTTGGAGGCAAAGTGGTACTATAGTGGGTATACACCAAGACTTCAAGAATACCTTGAGAATGCATGTTTTTCAATAGGAGCACCAACTATACTACTACATGCTTATTTTTCCTACACAAATCCAATAACAAATCCAATAACAAAGGAAGCCCAAGATTGCTTGGAAGAGTACCCCAACATAGTTCATTTGTCATCAATGATTTTGCGATTAGCAGATGATCTTGGAACATCTACAGTATGTAGACCAAACTATCCTAAGAGTTTCATCAACATGACTTTCGTTTCGTATAATTCACAAACCCTCACAATCATTTTTTTATTTTTCATATCAAGATGAATTAAAAAGAGGCGATGTTCCTAAATCAATCCAATGTTACATGAACGAAACTGGTGCTAGCGAAGAAGATGCTCGTGAATTCATTAGGTGTTTGATTAGTGCAACATGGAAGAAGATGATTGGAGAACAATCTATGACTTCTCCCTTCTCTAAAACATTTATTGAAATTGAATTCAACCTTGGAAGGATGGCCCAATGCATATACCAGTATGGAGATGGGCATGGTGTTAGAAACCATGAAACTAAGGATCATTTATTATCATTGTTTGTTCAGCTCATTCCACCATAAAGATTAACATGATGAATTATTGTTATATAAGGATGTAGATTTGATGTTTTAACTCATTAATTATATTACATATTACCTTTGAGATTTGTGAGTTGGTTTGTGTCTGTGAGAGTTTTGTGATCGTTTGTGAGGTTTTGATTGAGTGTTGATAGTTTTTAGACCCCTTAAAAACAATTGGATTAACCTAGGTAATTAGCCAAGTTATTACTTAGTCCAAATTTCAAATCTAGGTTATCACAATCAAACAATCATATCATGCAAAGCGGCGAAAAGATAAATAAAACAATGATATGATGACCCAGGAAAACCAAACCGGTAAAAAACTTGGAGAGGATTTAACCTAACTATTCTCAAGGTAAAAAACAAATCTACTAGAAAGAATCGAATTTTTATAATAGCAACTTAGACCACTAACATCCTATTGCTACCTACCAGTAGAAACTTACTGATATGATCACGTGCAAACTTCGAGACCACGAACTCTTTCTTTCTTTGGCCTTTGCAAAACACAAATATCAACGTCTGTGACTTTGAGATTCCACTCAAAGGTTTAGCAACACAAACTCTCCTGTTTGTGACTCCAAGACCACCCTTGAAGGTTTAGATTATCAGCACCTTTGATGACTAGAGAAGGCAACAACTTCTATACTACCAGATCTTGAGATTCTTCAAGTAACAACACCAGTAGAAGATATGAGAGAGATTTTTAGGAACAAAACCCTAAATACAAGAGAGGCACTCTCTTCTCTCTCTAAAAAGCCTAATAAAAACGTGCTTAGGGTTTCCTTTATATATTGGGAGAAGTAAATCTGAAACCCTAATCTTTAATAGGCTTGAACTGCTGTTTGGGCTTAATTAAAATTCTGTAGATATGACTTTCGATTGATCGAGCCTGTCTTTCGATCGATCGAACCAAACAGATTATGAAATCTTCCTCCTGCAGCTTATATGTTCTTGAATCTTGACTTGAATCACCTTGAGCATTGTCTAATAATACCTACAGACTCTAAGATCTATATCTAGACAAGTTTGTGTTCACGATTTGTCAATTGTTATAAACTTTTAGAACCTAACAAGTGTTGTAATCCATATCATTAATTGTGAATTTTAGTTAGCGTTGTATGTGGACATAGGCTTGGAGTTAGTCAAACCATTTTAAATACTGTTCTCTTAAGTGATTGTTTTATTTTTTTTTTTATTCATGTGAAAGCGCTTCATATAACCTTAAATCACAACAAATTGATATCAAAGCTCAAAGTTTGGCTAAGTTCACCAGAAAATATGTTTAGTGCATAGTAGCAAAGCTAGAAAGGGGCCAGGGGGTCATAGGGCACCTAGCTTTTTGAAAATTTCATTTGTAGCAGCAAAATATATATATATATATATATATTACATGTAATTTATAATTACATGTAAATTATAATTACATTTAATTATATGCAAATTAACTAACTAGCCCACATTAGAATTTTGAGGAAAAAATTTATTGGTTACTTTGGTCTCCTTTAAATCTTAAATTTCCGTAGAAAAGTCCAAATATAAAAAAATTTTGATTGATACAAAGACCCACAAAAAAAAAAAAAAAAAAAAAAAAAAAGGTGGTGTCTAGCCTAAGTTCAATTCAACAATAAATTTCCAAATCAAAACCCAAAAAAAAAGCTATAACAAATTCCCAAATCAACTAAGTAAGGAAGGAAAAAAAAAAGAAAAAAAAAATCCCTTGCAAATTAGGATTCCTCAAAATACAAATCGAAAAAACATTGGAATATAACGAAATCTTCCCTCATGTAGTATCTCTCATTCATTTGCCCTGCTTCAATCCAATCTTCAATCAATGATTGGCTATGACGTCCCTCCAAACCAGTGAGTAGTGGTGCAGCAGTCTCTCTCTCTCTCTCTCTCTCTCTCTCTCTCTCTCTCTCTCTCTCTCTCTCCCTTTGTTTTGGATCTTTTGATGAAGTAGTAGTTTTGTAGACGATGTCACGGAGTGTACCACAGATCTAGATTTTGTTTATTATATATATTTTTAGGGTTCGATTAATGTAAACCCTTAGAGCATACATTAATCATCCATTTTGGAAAAAATTTATGAGGAATTTAAAAAAAAAAAAAAAGAAAAAAAAAAAGGTTAGTAACTTTTTCATTTTTCCATAAAAATGTTTTTTAGAATGATTTAACTAATGTATATCTTAAAAGCTTACATTAAAATGTGGAAGCAATTAAGAGTCTTGCAGGCTTAGCCATTACAAGAGTGAAGTGGTCCTCATCAGCGTAGGACCATTTAAGGGGGTGAGAGTATGGCGGATGAGTTAGAAGAGCTTTGGGAAAAGTTGACTTTTACAGAAGTGGAGGATGAGAGTATCTTACGGGGTAGTAGCACAACGGAGGCCGCAAGAAAGATAGGGAAAAACTGCCTTGTGATGAAGGTGCTCTCACACAAGAGCATAAATATTGATGCTCTTAGGAAGAACCGTAGAATGATCTGGAAACCACAGAAGAGCATCCAGATAAATGAAGTGGAGGAAGAGCTCTACCTTGTGGAGTTTGGGGATGGGCGGGATAAAAAGAGAATAATGGAGATGCGTCCATGGACATATGAGAAGTACTTGATACTGTTGAGGGAGTTGGAGGGCAAGTAAGTCCCAAAGGATATTTCACTCTGGCAATCTCCTTTTAGGGTGCAGATACACAACCTTCCTTTGAAGAGTAGAACCAGAGAAACAGGCAAAGCTATAAAAGCTAAGTTAGGGGAGGTCTTGGACGTTGATGTCGCGGAGTCTGGTGTACATTGGGGTAAATTCTTGAGGGTGAGAGTGCAAATCGATGTCACAAAGAAGATTGTGAGGAGGAAAAGGATTGTTATAGAAGGAGGGGAGCAAAGGTGGATAACTTTCAAATATGAGAGGCTTCCAAACTTTTGTTACCATTGTGGGCTACTCATTCATGGTCTAAAGGACTATGAAGAAAGGAATGGTGTTGATGAACATTTGGACCTGAGTAAGCCTCAGTATGGGGCATGGCTGAGTGGCAAAGCACCGAGGAGAGGTGGAAGAGATATCACGAAGGTGGGATATAAGGAAGGAAGAGCCAATCGGGGGTGGTCGGCGAGGAAATCAGAGGGAGGTAAGGCAAGGTTAACACATGCACTGGAGGAAGGGAGTGGAGTGGGAAATTAATTAGAGTTAACGTAGGCGCCCCTAGGGACCAGTGTCACTGAGAATGAAACAAGAAAAGAAGGCCTAAGAGGTAAGGCTACAGGATGTGAGCTGAAATGGACAAAAGCAGTTGCATCAGTGAGAAAGAAAAAGGAATCACTACTACTTCAGTTAAGGAAGACAAGGGGGACATGGGGCTCAAAATGAGGCTATGGAGGTAATGTAGTGGGAGATAGGGACGCTACATGGGAGGGCAACTCCTTTGAATTTCAAATGGCGCCAACCATGGAAGGGATTCACAATATTAAAGCCCAGAAAGTTAAGGAACGTGGGTCTGGCCCAATGGCCCTCTGTTATAAGGAAAACACGGGCTGGGTTACGGAGCACTTAGGCCCAAAGAGTGGCCACTAGAAGAGAATTACACGTGAGGCCTATGAAGCAAAACCAAAGGAGGATACGGGCCTAAGAACAAGGAAAAGAGCAGGTATCACTCCCATTAATGATTTAAAAACAAACACCATTGATCTGAAATGCAAAAAACCACTTGAATAAAACAAAACCCTTAGGAGAAAATCTTCAACAGATGGCAGAGAAACGGTGGCTATGGAGCAACACTGCCGAGCCAAATAAGTGTGTTGGCTTGGAACTGTTGGGGTTTCAGGTCACCCCCGACAGTACGGACTCTCACCGATGAGGTGAAGTCAAAAAATCCTATTTTGGTTTTCTTTTCAGAGACCAAAGCAAGTGTAAGTCGGATGAAGGGTTTTCAGAGGAAATTAGAGCTCACACAAGGTATTTCGATGTCGAGTGATGGACGTAGTGGTGGTTTGGTGATGATTTGGTGTGAGGGAGTGGATGTTACATTCATGAGCTACTCACATTCACATATTGATGTGGTTGTGTACGGTAAGGGAGGTGCAAGTCCGTGGAGGGCAACGGGTTTTTATGGCCACCCCAACACTAGCAAGAGACACATCTCATGGGAGCTGTTAGAGACTTTGAAAAATCAGAGCACTTTGTCGTGTGTGGTTTTCAGCGACTTCAATGAAATCGAGCACCCTAAGGAGAAGCTGGGTTGGCTGGATCGAGATGCTGATCAGATGGGGAATTTCAAAGAATGTTTAGGTAGGTGTGGTTTGCTTGATCTGGGTTTTGCGGGACAGAGGTTTACGTGGTGTAATGGGAGATTTAGGGAGCAACGGACAATGGTGAGGCTGGACAGGTTCGTGGCAGATGAAAGATGGATTGAACAATTCTTTGAAGCATAGGGCTGATACATCTCGATGTCTGTGTCAGACCATTATTTACTTGCCCTGTTCCTAAAAAAGAAAAGACCCTCTAAACTGATGAAGAAGAGGTTCCTTTCTAAGGTGATCTGGGTAAGGGATGGAGGATGCAGAGAGGTGATTGAATCGATATGGGATTCTTCTCAAGTAAATCCGAATGAGTGCTTCACCGATAAAATCAATAAGTGCCAATCCCAACTACAGCTTTGGAATCAGAGGACATTTGAAAATGTAAATACGAGGCTGAAACGATTGAAGGAACGTTTGCAACTTATCAAGGGGCAAAATCTCCTTCATGAAACAACAAATGAAATTCAAGCACTGAAGAAGGAAATTAACAAAACACTAGTCAGAGAGGAGGTGATGTGGAATCAAAGGTTAAGGGTACTTTGGCTAAGATGCAGAGATAGAAATACTAGATTTTTTTCATACGACAGCGACCCAAAGACAAAGGAGAAACAGGATTGAAGGGTTAATGGATGAAGAGGTGTGGTATGATAGTAAAGAAGATTTGGAGAGGGTGATTTTAAAGTACTTCTCAAGCATTTACAGTATGGACCACCCTACCTTATTTGATGCCAGCTTGAATGTAGTAGCCCCACGGGTCACACAAGAGATGAATGGAGAGCTGATGAGAATGTTCAGAGAGGAGGAAATCAGAGCGACACTAAACCAAATGCATCCTACAATAGCTCTCGGCCCCGATGGTATGTCGCCTATTTTCTTTCAGAAATATTGGGATGTAGTGGGTCAATCTGTTGTGAGTTGTGTTTCCCAAATCCTTAACACAAGTGTGATACCTCTTGAATTAAATGAAACTTATATATGCTTGATTCTAAAAATTAGCTATCCACAAAAGATCACTGATTTCCACCCAATTAGCTTGTGCAATGTTGCATATAAGATTGTGTCCAAAGTTCTTGCAAACAAGTTGAAGAAAATTCTACTGGAAGTGATAAGCAAGTCACAAAGTGATTTTGTCCTAGGGAGGTAGATCATGGATAATGTGCTAGTGGCCTTTGAGACAATGCACTGCATAGACCAAAAAAGAAAAGGAAAAAAAGGCCTAATGGCTATAAAGCTCGATATAAGCAAAGCCTATGATATAGTGGAATGGGCATTTTTGGAGGCGATAATGAGAAAATTAGGTTTTCAAGAGGAATGGATTAGGTTGATTATGATGTGTGTTACGACAGTGTCCTACTCAATCCTAATCAACAGGAAGCCAAAAGGAAAAATCATTTTGACAAGGGGGGGGCTACGTCAAGGGGACCCTATCTCTTCCTATCTGTTCCTTTTGTGTGCAAAAGGTTTAACGGCCATGCTTCTAAGGGATGAAAGGGAAGGTTTGATCAGTGGAATTTCAGTGTGTAGGGGAGTGCCGAGGATTTCCCATCTCTTGTTCGCCGATGACTGTATTATCTTCGATGAAGCAAGTATTGGGGAGGGAAACAAGGTTTTGAAGGTGCTTGATGACTATGAAAAGGAGTCGGGGCAAAAGTTCAATAGAGAGAAGACGTCGCCAATTTTCAGCAAGAACACAAATAAGGAGAGCCAAGAGGAAATCAAAAAACAGTTTTGGTGCTCAGATTATACACAAGCATGAGCAATATTTAGGTCTATCTACTTTAGTGGGGAGAGGAAAGAAGAAGGCCTTTAACCGGATAAAAGACCAAGTGGGGAGGAAAATAGTAGGGTGGAAAGGGAAATTGCTTTCAAATTTAGGTAAAGAAGTACTAATTAAGGTGGTTGCCCAAGCGACAATAACATACACAATGAGTTGCTTCAAACTCTCGGATTCCCTTTGTCGAGTGCTCAATTCCATGGTGAGCCAATTTTAGTGGGGGTAGAAGGACAAAAAAATGAAGATGGCGTGGATATCATAGGAAAATATGTGCACAGCAAAATTGTAGGGCGGAATGGGTTTTAAGGACTTGAAGGCCTTTAACTTGGTGCTTTTCGCAAAATTGTATAAAGTGAATGTGTATGGGCCAAATTTTGCGAACTTGGGATGTTGTGGGGCCAGGGTAGTCATTAGGAACAAAGAGAGTTTGATTATGGGTGCGATGAGCAAGAAAATACCCTGCCCTCTAAGTGCTACGGAGGTTGAGGCAATGGCACTGGAGGAGGGAATTCAGCTTGCTTAGGACTTGGGCTTAAGGGACTTAGACTTCGAAAGCAATGCGCAGGTTGTGGTAGGGGTAGTTGCTGGCCATGACCTGGGTACTTGCTCAATTCAGAAAGTGGTGGAAGGCATCAAGGCAGGTCTGACAATGTTTAGATCATGGAGTTGCTCATCATATGTCCATAGACAAAGCAATATGGCAGCACATATTATGGCTAGGGAGGCCTGGAATGTTAGTGATTTTGTAGTTTGGGTTGAGGATACCCCTTCTGTAATTGCAAACCAGATTGGTCTAGATGTAAGTGCAATGGACGATTGTCTTGAGTAATGAAATTAAGGCATGTTTTCACACACACACACAAAAAACCATATTTTTAAAAATTAGTGGTTCATAGCTTACCCTTTTTAATAATGATGATATTCCAATTACTGAGCAAGACATAAGATCTGAGTATTCTTTGGCTGTTATAGAATCCAATGATGCTTCTGCTAAGGATATGGACCATGTTTCTAAATCTATGTCCCCACAACATGAATGTCAAAACCTGGCAAGGAAAGACTCAGAACAGTATGTGACAGAGGGTGATGACCACAACAATTGAGATTCTGAATCAAAATCCACCACAAAAGGGGAGTCAGATTCTGAATCGGAATCTGCCACTGAAGGAGAGTCTGATGAAGAGATTGCATCAGATGAAAATTCATCTGTGTGAAGAAAAATACAATGATGATGATGCAGAAGCAGAAGAAGAAAAGGATTTAGAGGCTCCAGTTCTTCCTATTGGTTTTGAGAAGATGGAGAACAACCATTCTAGTTCTGAAGGCATTGTTGCTAAACAATCGGACATACAGGTTTCTGTTGAGAATCAGGCATCTATTATGGAAATTTATAATATTAAAGCATTGGTTGATGTGTATGTGACTGATGCAGAAGAAGTTGCCATGAAAACCAATGACCAATCATTGGTTGGAACTCCAATATCTATGAAGAATGAGTCTAGATATCCTGATTTCTAACTGTGAAGTCACATTATTAACTGTGGCAACAAATTCAATATCTGAGGACAAGACTTCTTGTCATGCTGATTATCCAATGGCCAAGGCAGAAGAGATGCATGAAACTTTGGTTGATGTTTGTGTAATGCCAACACATGAATCAAACATGAGTACTAATCTAATTT
The DNA here is from genome assembly GCF_001633185.2 of Quercus lobata. NCBI lineage: Eukaryota > Viridiplantae > Streptophyta > Magnoliopsida > Fagales > Fagaceae > Quercus > Quercus lobata. The sequence continues at coordinate 25,600,432 of NC_044912.1, read as the reverse complement.
CCGACAACAAAGTCACCTATGAAATTCCATTTCAACCATTTGCAGATGACCAGCTTTCGGGACAGTTTCCTCGCCTTACTCAGTTGACACCAAGGAAATCTTCAGCTATAAAAGAATCAACAATTCAGAAGGTTTTAAACTCTGGGTCAAATTAAATTAGGAAAAACTAAACAAAGTAATAACAGCTGGTTCATTTAAGACCCAAGCTAACTTCACGTGAGGGAGGTGAGTATTAAACTCTCTCCTCTGTCATCACATCATTTGGTCCACCAATTTCTCTCATCTATTCCTTATTTTCACCTTAAAACATGCTCTTTCTTTTGCCTCAACACAATCCCGAATACACAGCAATCAACCTTTAATACTATAGCTATGAAAGGAAAGTTTAAAAGGAGAAATTTTAGGGAGACGTTTATCACGGAAAATTTATAAAGATGTGTTAGTCAACCTTGTTATACACTTATAAAAACGGAGGAATGGATGTCTCTTAATACATATGAAATAGCAACAAAATTCCTAATTCAGTGTCTTACTCTTCCTTCAATTTCTGTGGGCATTAATACGAGTTCAAACATTTGGTTTGTGAGTGCACACAACCATAGCTTGCAGTTGAATCCTAAGGGGTGATCACCATTCGCCAGAGCCATTTCTGCACCAAGGATATATTGCATCCAGTGAGGTGAAATCACTTCTTAGGATAGTGGATTGAGTTCCACGCCTCAACTCTCTCTATCATCAATAAGTTTCCTCTAATCTCTTGAATTTACTCTATTGGTTTTGTTAATTAGTCTCATATATTTCCAACAATCTAAGAAGTGACTTGCTCTACTTAATAATCAAATATGAGCATTGCACCTGACATGTCTAAATTGGAACCATTTGATGGAAACCATTATAAGAGATGGTCTGAGAGGATGTTATTTTATCTTGAATCTATTCAATGATCGTGTATCTGATGAAATGCATGAGCCTGCTCGTTCTGCTTCTATTAGGAATTTTGAAAGGGATAATCGTACTTGTAGGGGTCATATTCTGCATTACTTGTCCAATTCATTATTCGATATTTACTGTGGTTATAACTCTGCTAAGGAAATTTGGGATGCATTAAAAAAGAAATATTCCATGGAAGATGCTGGTTTTAAAAAATATGTTGTTGGTAGGCTCCTTGATTTTAAAATGGTAGATGAAAACCAATCACGGATAAGGTCCATGAGTATCAACATATTGTTTTGGAAATTTTGGCTAAAGGGATGAAAATAGATGAGGAGTTCCAAGCAGCTGCTCTCATAGAGAAGCTGCCACCTTCTTGGAAGACTATAGAAACTATTTAAAACACAAAAGGAGAGACTTATCAATGGAGGACCTAATTGTCCACATCCGGATTGAGGAGTCAAACCGGATGGGAGATATAACAAATTATACTAACCTAGAGTTCACATCTAAAGCAAACTAAGTTGAACAGAAAAATGCAGAAAAAATTCAGAAAAAATGGAAAGGGCCCAATGGAAAGACTGAATATATATTAAAGAAACAAAATAATATTGGAAAGAAAAAGAAAGGTCCTTGCTTTGTGTGGAAAAATTGGTCATGTGGCTTCTGATTGTAAGTTCAGGAAGGGACAAGATCACCATCACCCCAAGCCTCAAGCCAACTTGACAGAATCTGAGGTGATAGCTGTAGTTGTGTCTGAAGTGAATCTGGTCAACAACATGATTGAATGGGTAGTGGACACTGGGGCCACTAGACACATCTACTCAAACAAGGAGATGTTTCTTGACTATTAGAAAGTCATAGATGGAGAGAGCGTCTATTTGGGAGATGCTCGTACTGCAAGTGTTGCAGGAAAAGGTAAGGTACGTTTGAATTTAACTTTTGGTAAGTCTCTAGCACTGCACTCTATACTTCATGTTCCTAACATGCGAAGAAACCTAGTGTCTAGATCCTTACTAAACAAAGCAGGGCTCAAATTGGTGTTTGAAGCCGATAAACTTTGTATTAACTCGCAATGGTGACTTTGTTAGGAAGGGCTACTGTCATGGGGGACTCTTTGTACTTGATGCTAGTTTTGATAAAAATTAATGATAATAATAAAAATAATACTTTTATCGCTTATTTTGTTGAATCTTTGATTTGGGGCATGCAAGATTATGCTATGTGAATGTTGCATCAATAAAAGGAATGAAGCAATTAAACTTGATAGTAAATCTAGAAATTAAGAATTCTCAAACGTGAAGTTTACGTTTGAAGCAAGCACCAAAGATGAAAAATAAATAAAGAAAATAAAATTGGAATTATGCATAAAGTGGTTGCTCCATATACTTGAATCTTTGAAAGGATATCAAATATCTTAAAATGTGGGGGTACTTAGCTAAAGTTGGAATCCCTAGATTTTAAAGGGTGGTGTAGATTATTTCTCCATTTACTCACCAGTAACAAAAATAATCTCAATATAAATAGCAATCTCTTGATACAGAAGCACCAAAATAATGGCATGGAAATAATCAATCATACATTCATGTAAACGGATTTATTGTGAATGAATCTGATAGGTGAGAGTATATTAAGCTCAATGCAAACTTTGATTTTATAATTTGCTTGTATGTTGATGACATGTTGATTTTGGAACTGATAAACATGTTATTAATTATACTAAAAAATTCGTATCATCAAAATCTGATATGGAAGACTTAGTAGAAGCTAGTGTGATATTAGGAATTAAAATAATTTGTGGCATTAAAGGTAATTTTTTATCAAAGCCACACTACATTGAGGAATGAAATATTTGAGAAACTCACTTTGAGAGTGAACCTGTAAGCTCGTCATATGATCCTAGATGAGGAAAAATAAAGAGATGTGTCACAATTGGAATATGCTAAAATTATAGGCAGTGTGATAGTCATAATGCTTCCTGTACTAACTAGTTTATTGAGAAATTTGGAAGGTACAATGAGGATATCCAATAGTGCCGGAAGATTCTATGATGCAAATTGAGCATCTGACAATGATAAAAACCGACTCCACATGTGATATACAACTGTGTACCAATCAAGTTGCCTTAACCAATTTCGTTGCCTTAACCAATTTCATTGTGAATTACAGGCAGCCATTGGTAGATCAAAGGAAAATTGTACAATGGGAAACAAGGACACATGCAGTTAAGGCACAAAATTGTGTGACAATTTATAAAAACTGGTGTGACAGCCTTGGAGTCTGTGAAGTCAGAGAAAAATCTAGAAGATTCTTTGACTAAGGACTATCTAGAAAATTTTTCCATGATACATCAACGGGGATGGGATTGAGGCCTATGGAGTGAATCACCCATGATAGGAACCCAACCTATGTGATCGAAGATTCCGTGAATTAGGTTCAATGGGTTCAAACAAATCGTGGAGAGATTCAATAATGCATTATCAAAAATTGTCCCTCCCTATGGTGTAGTTGGTATAGATAATGCATACCGTCAAAGTGAGAAGGTTGAGTAAAACTCTTAATGAACTCATAACCTATAAAGGTGGTGTGTGACAATACACACTTGATGAGCTCACCTATATGGATGTGGAAGTGGAGGCTATTGGGTATTTTACAAAATCAAGGAGTAACAATGAGTGAACAAATGAACACATCAAGTAAATAAAAATTAGTGATTGACTTGGAGGCACAATTGAATGTTATCCTTAGACAATATTTGTCCCCATTCGCAAGTTGCTAAAGAATTTCTACAAACTTGTCCCCAGGATACAACCAAGTTTACTGGGTTCTATAAATAGCAATTTCAAAGAACACCCAGAGTATTTCTTGTGTTTCTTTGTAACTTACTATTTTGGAGAGATATTTTCAAGTGAACATATCTTCAAGTGAACATTAACCTCTATTAATATCCATAGGGTTATAACCCTTCAAAAGGTGTATGGAGAGTTAAAATGTTTCATATAATCATTCACAAGGTTTAAAACCTCTTCAACCTTTCTGAACAGTCACTAGAAAATTCTACATAAAAATCCTGTTTCACAATTTCTGATTGATCGAACAAGAATCGAGCAGCGATAAAAACATCCAAAAACTCTAGGATTTTTTCTTTACTATTTCGATTGATCGAGCCAAAACTTCGATTGATCGAAAATGCCTAACTTTGAATTTTCACTTAGAAAATTCCAAAACTTGAATTTTCACTTTAACAACTATATGAAACAATATTCTCCAAACTCAAACATCATTATTCAACCTATCTATGTATATACCTATATATACAACAGAGGCTGCTTCCTATGTGAGTTTGGCTAACTCTCTAAAGCACCATGAACATCCAGAAAGGACGCAAGGCCGTAATGCGCCAAATCGAGAACTCGTCTAAATTAGGGTGGAATGTGTGCACAATGTTAGAGTCTCCAAATAGGATGCTAAGTTCAAGACATTGTTTCACCAAGCATCTATGAGCCCTCACTTGTAAGCACCAAGTGTCGATTCAAGCCCAAAAGGCATCAACATCTAAGCATTACATTTTGCCCACCAATTCTCTCATATTCCATAACCTTCATCTTTAATTCTAATTTGAAACATTGTGGGGGATTGTTGGAAAAGTTTCAAATTAAATTAGGAAAAAATAAATAAAGGAATATCAGCTAGGTCATTTAAGACCCAAGCTGACTTCACGTGAGAGAGGTGAGTATTAAACTTTCTCCTCTGTCTCACATCATTTAGTCCACCAATTTCTCTCATCTATTCCTTATTTTCACCTTAAAACATGTTCTTTCCTTTGCCTCAACACAATCTCAAATACACAACAATCAACATTTAATTCTATAGCTATGAAAGGAAAGTTTAAAAGTAGAAATTTTAGGGGGACGTTTATTTTGGAAAATTTACAAAGATGTGTTAATTAACGTTGTTATACACTTATAAAAATAGAGGTAAGGATGTCTCTTAACACATACGAAATAGCAACAAAATTCCTAATTTTGTGTCTTACTCTTCCTTCAATTTATGTGGGCATTAATACGAGTTCAAAGCTTTGGTTTGTGAGTGCACACAACCATAGCTTGCTGTTGCATCCTAGGGGGGTGATCGCTAGAGCCATTTCCGCACCAAGGATAAATTGCATCTAGTGGGGAAAAATCACTTCTTAGGACAGTGGATTGAGTTCCACCCCTTAGCTCTCTCAATCATCAATAAGTTTCCTCTAATCTCTTCAATTTACTCTATTGGTTTTGTTAATTAGTCTCATATATTTCCAACAGTTTCCTCACCCTACTCAGTTGACACCAAGGAAATCTTTAGCTATAAAAGAATCAACAATTCAGATGGTCGTTGATGTTTCAGATGATGATGAGGAAAACATTGACACTGGTAATGTCAAAGTGGAGCTTGATAAGGAAAAGGCCAAGCCAGATGAATTGGCAGGAAAAAGTTTAAGGCAGCTCGCAAAGATGTTGAAGGAAATGCATATTAAAAAGCAATAAAAATCATAATACAGATAAAAGTGCACTAAGGTTAGTCTATTCACTCTCACAATTTCTGTGTGTCTCCTTTCACTAGTTATGCTATTTAAGCTTATCACTATGTTATCCTGTACCAACTGTGTTTTTTGTCAAATGATGTGTAGGAACATGTTGGGAAGAAAAGAATTGCCTTGCAGGCTTTGCCAGAGAACTGTTGTATGGTTGTAGATGAGGGTTTTAAGGAAAATTGAAATACCTAAATGCAGGAAGGGATATATAAGTGTATGAAACCGCGCCTTGAGTATCGTTTCTATTTTGGGAATTTTGGATGAGAGGGCCAATGATAGAGGAGGGTTTAAACCTGGGTTTGCTCGCTTATTATGTGTTTCATTTGTTGTGCAAATGAGAATCAGAAGTTTGATTGGATTTTATTTTTGGTTACTTATGGTACACAAGGGGTCTAAACCTGGGTTTGCCTGCTTAATATGTGCTTCTTTTCTTGTTCAAATGAGAGTCAGAAGTTTGATAGAATTTTGTTTTTGGTCACTTATGGTACATAAGTTTTGTAATAATGTTGACTCACCTAATATTTTGTTGGTGTTGGGTTGTGAGAGAAAGCTATCAAGCCTACTTATCCATCTAGCTCATTTATGTCAATGTGGTTCATTCATATGTTTTCTTTTGGCTATTTTGCCTACAAATTAATTATCCCAAGTCCCCAGGCATTTGCAGATGGATGATTTTCAAGTTTTGGACTCAAAATCTATTTAGAATTTGTTTATTTTGTTGAAATTGAAAACTTTTTGCTGAAAGTACTGTAAATAAAAGTAAAAGTTAGCTGAAATAGTATAATGAGACCTATGAATAGTACAGTGAGACCCATGAATAGTACCAAAAAGTGTAGTGGAGCTCATAAATAGTAGCAAAAATAAGCTAAATAGTAAAATAAGTTGGCTTTTTAAGCTAGAGACAAACACACACTCGGATTGTTTAATTTTTTTTCCCTCTTTAACGAAGTTCTTAAGTTTATTGGGAGGAAAAAAAAAATTGTAGTAATATCTTGGTGCGGGCAATGTGTTCTCACTTCTCAACATCATTGAGCTCAGCCACTCAGGTTATGCGAGAAATCATGGTGCACCTTATTCAAATTAAGAGCCAACAGAATCTCATAACTACTAGCAAAGCTCATGCAAGGATAAATTTTACCACTTATTAATCTGCACCAAAAAGGGATAAATTTGATTCGGGTCCACATGTAAGGATTTTTATTCACTACTTCAGAACAATTAAAAAAAAAATCATCCATGAGATCTCACTCAAACTTGTTTTTGATCTCTACCTGTCATAATCCCTATGGTAATATTATTGTTGGCCACAAAATATCGTGAAGTATGTGATCCTATGGTCCACTCGATCAATTAAACAATTTTATTTAATCCAATTAGGTTTACTTCAATTCAAATTGGTCCACTCAATAAATTTCGATCCCCCCTGATCCATTTTGGACTAATTGAGCTTTTAAATTGATTCTTTTTGTATGTTGTCTTTTCAATTTTAGCTCAAAAATTCTTTTTTTTCTTAATTTTTGGGTTGAAAAGTATGAAATTTTATTATATTTGGGCCTCTTTTTTTTGGGTTAAAAAAAATACAAATAAAATAAACATTAGAAATTAGAAATATGAGCCCTAAAAATGCAATAAAATTGATATATATTCGAATTTTCTATTTGGTCCATGCAGTCATCTTTGGCCCACTTTGGTTCTATTCGGCCTAGTTTGGTCTAATTAGGTCCATTTGGTCCATACTAGTCCTATTAAGTCCATTCTATTCACTTTGGTCCACTTCAGTTTTATTCGAGCCATTCGGTCCACTTTAGTCCAATTCGGTCCATTCTATCCACTTTAGTTCTATTCGGTTCACATTGGTCTTATTCAGGCCATTCAGTCCACTTCAGTCCTATTTCGTAGACATTGGTCTTATTCCGTCCATTTTGGTCCTACTTAGTCCGATTTGATTCTATTTGATCCATTACGTCCACATTAGTCCTAATCTGTCCATTCATTCTTATTCGGTCCTATCTAGTCTGCAACGGTCCTATTCGGTCCATATTGGTACACTCTATCCTATTTGGACTACTTTGGTCCTTTGTTTTTTTTTTTTTTTTTTTTTTTTTGGAGAAAACATCCAGTCCATTTTTGTGCACTTACATATAGGGAAAATACATGTTTGGGTTGAAAGCGCCTATTCCATATCTAAATTTATTAATAAAAATATGGATCTCAAACTCGTAATATCTAAAATCTTTAAGCATAACATTTAATATTGATAAACTTTTGTTGAGCTACATTAACGTAGTATTTCAACCCACTTTGGTCCGGCTTAATTTAAGTGAAAGTCTTTCTAAACATGAAGATTATAAATATACAAATCTAATATTTAGTATAGTTACTCATTTATTTTAAAGTCATTAGTTTTAAATGAATTGCATGAGGTTGATTATATCTTCAAACAAAAATATTTATTCAAATTCTTCGTTCTCTTAAAAAAAATTATTATGATAATTAAAACCCATAACAAACTTATTCCAAATATGTATAATTTATTCTCTAGATTTTACTGTACATAATTTGTTCTCCCTAAAGATTAAATAATTTCAAAAAGTAATTTCCATCACTCTGTTTTTAAAAATATATAATTTTATCATTTTTTTATTGATATTATTATCTTTTGAAATGATTCATATTCTTCTAACTAATGTTATTGTGCATTATATTTTCCTAGTTTCTTTTGGTACAATTAAATTTTTAAGTATCAAAGTTACTATTCAAATTCTCATTCTCTTAAGGAGATTATTATGATAATCAAAACTTATCATATAATTACAATTGATATTACTCAAATAATTGATAATACTCTCAACCCAAATTTGTATTTTTCCCATTCTTAAGTAGGTACACCGAATTGGATTGAAGTGATCTGAAATAGACCAAATAGACCCGAAGTAGACCAAATTGGACTGAATAGACCTAAGTGGATTGAATGGACCAAATTGGAATTAATATACTGAAGCGAATTGAATGGACCAAATGGACCAAAATGGACCGAATTAGATGGAATGGACCAAAGTAGACCAAAAAGGACCAAATTGACCAAAGTAGACCAAATAGATTGAATTGGATTGAATTGACCGAAGTAAAATGAATGGACCTAATAGAACTAAAGTGGACTGGAGTAAACCGAATAGATGAAGTGAACCAAAATGGACTGAATACTAATCTATAATTAGCATATCCAAAATTGTTTTTTGATATAAACTCAAATTCTTACTTCCAAAATAATCAGTATTAACTCAAATAAAAATCAAATCAAAACTAAAAAAGAGAGAGAGACTACTTGTAACAGGAAACTAAAAAAGTACAACCCCAAAACGTATGAACCTAAAATAGAGTTTTAAAAATCACAATGATTTCTTTTAATATAAAGTAAAGTTGCAAGAAAAAAAAATCAAGACAAAGAAAATAACCACCTTTTCAAGGGAGAATGTGAGAGGGAATAATAAGAAACTTATAGAAAAAAAATATATATGAGAAGAAAAAAAGTAAAAATAAAAAATATAGTGATGAACACCAAATTATCCAACTCTTGTTATGATATATAATAAAATAATATTATATTCTTATATACTATCTTTATAGTGCAATAAGATAACATCTAAGAAATCAAAGAGAATAAAAAAAAAATAACAACTTAAAAACACAACTTAATCACATCAACCCAAAGTAAATTTTCAAATATTACAAAAATTCATTAACCTAAAGTAAAGATGCAAGAAAAAACAGATTCCACCAAAAAATGAAAAAAAAAATTTGAGAGAGAAAAAAAAGTGAAATAACCTTTTGTGTATGAAAAACTATGTATAGAATGAGAGAGAGAATTGTAAATTTATAGTAAGAGAAGGAGAATATGAAAAGCCAAAATTAAAGGAAGATAAATGGATAGATGAAAAGTGATATTAAGGTAGATAATAATGGGGAGATAATCAGGTAAAAGGGAGGAGAAATGTTAGAGAAAATATAACAATAAGTTGGAAAATTAATAAGGAAAAAAAATTAGAGTTAAAAATAAGAGAGATAATGTTGGAAATGGGTAGATGATGTAGCCATTGATATGACTCAACATAAGCATAGCAACAATAAATGCTACGATTCAATTTTTAGATATATATAGATTGGTTGATACACACACAGCTTAGTTCGGGATGCTAGGTGCTAGCTTCAAATTATGAGTCAAATCATAGCACTAGTAAGTGAATATTACATACTCTACCCATAGAACAATGGTTTGGGGTCTATTGCAAAATGCAACATTAAAAGTAAAAAATTGAGGAGGTAAAATGATAGAAATGTTAAAAACTAAAAGTTTTGATATTTAGATTATATTTGTTTGGGAGCAACATATTTAATTTTTACTTAAATTTTTTTTATTGAAAGTGTGTTAAAGTATACTTTGAAAAAGTAAAAAAATGTAAGATTTTTAAAAGTTGTACATAAAATTTTTGTTTGTGATCAGAAGTTTGTTGTTTCAAAAATAAGTCAGGGGGGGGGGGGTCTTGCTCTTCTGTGGAGGTCTGATTTTGATGTTAATGTAGTGTCTTCTTCACTAAATCATATTGATGCTGAGATTAATTCAGGTAAGGAAAATTCTTGGAGATTTACGGGTTTCTACGGTAATCCCGAGACCCACAAGCATCATGATTCTTGGGCTGTCCTAAAAAATCTGAACCGAAATTCTTCTTTGCCTTGGCTTTGTGCGGGTGATTTTAATGAGATTTTAAGGTCTCATGAAAAGAAAGGTGGTAGAGTAAGACCGGAGGTGCAGATGCGGGATTTCCGTGAAACATTAGATGAATGTGGTTTTGCCAACTTGGGTTTTAGTGGTCAAAAATTCACTTGGTGTAAAAGGTTGGCAGGTGGTGTTCTAGTTTGGGAGCGTCTTGATAGGGCCGTGGCTAATCAAGAATGGATTTCTATGTTTCCGGGATACTCAGTAACTCATCTTGACACGGTCTTCTCGGACCATAAACCCTTAAGTATTCATATGGAGGGGTTTCAAATCCGAAATCAAAGACCGTGGAAGTTTAAACAAGTTTGGTTGAATGATGAGGCGTGCCGTTCTACGGTGGAAGCTGCTTGGGAGAGCCCTTTTTTCTCTTCCAATCTGATGTCTGTGGTTGAGACTAACGTGAAAAATTGTCAGAGGCATTTAAAAAAATGGAGTAAGGAATCTTTTGGTAATATATCTCGGGCTCTTGTGGAGAAAAAAAATCAAATCAAAGTGGCGGAAGGGGAGGCGGTGAGAAGTGGAAATGGGGACCGGTTACATGTCTTAAAGGTTGAATTAAGGGAACTTCTTATTAAGGAAGAAAAGCTTTGGCAGCAGCGTTCTAAGTTGCATTGGCTTAAAGAAGGGGATCAAAATACACGTTACTTTCATGGCAAAGCTTCCCAGAGGTATAGGAAAAATTGCATCAAACGCCTAAGAAACAAAAATGGGGAGTGGGTTGATGGGGAGGACCAAATTGCTCAATTATTTATTGACTATTACAGTGAGCTTTTCACAACTTCAAATCCGTCTCATTTGGCGGAGGTGTTGGAGAATATTCCGCAGGTTGTCTCAGATTCTATGAATGCGGATTTGGTGAAACCTTTTGTTAAGGAAGAGGTGGATGTGGCTCTTAAGCAGATGGCACCTCTGAAAGCGCTAGGTCCGGATGGCATGCCCCCCATTTTCTATCAACACTATTGGGACTCCATTGGTGATGACGTGTCTTGTGCTGTTCTTTCCTGCCTCAATTCAGGTTCTATCCCAGCTAGTCTTAATCATACTCATATCACCCTTATCCCCAAAATAAAAAATCCCGAAAGTGTTTCTGATTTTAGACCTATATCTTTATGTAACATTTTGTATAAGTTAATTTCTAAGGTGTTGGCTAACCGTTTGAAAACTCTGTTGCCATATGTTGTATCAGAATCCCAGACTGCCTTTCAATCCGATAAGGCTATCTCGGATAATATTTTGGTAGCTTTTGAAACGTTACATCATATGAAGATCAAAAAAATGGGGAAGGAGGGGTTTATGGCTATGAAATTGGATATGAGTAAGGCTTACGATAGGGTTGAATGGATTTTTTTGGAGAAGTTGATGCGGAAGTTGGGTTTCCATGAGAGATGGGTTGATATGGTTATGGCTACAATCAAATCCATGTCTTACTCTTTTTTGATCAATGGGTTCCCTCGAGGTTTCATTAAGCCTACTAGGGGGATTCGTCAAGGCAACCCCCTATCCCCTTATCTTTTCTTGTTGTGCTCGGAAGGATTAAATGGGCTGCTCAATAAAGCCGTGGCTAGGGGTGATTTAAGGGGCTTCTCGCTTTGTAAGAATGGTCCACAAATCTCACACCTATTCTTTGCCGATGATAGATTGATTTTTTGTCGGGCAAGGATGGGTGATGTGCAAGCAATTCAAGTGGCGCTATCCCTATATGAGAGAGCATCCAGGCGAAAAATAAATGGTTCAAAAACAAATCTTTTTTTTGGTAAATCTGTCCTTGAGAGCACCAAACTAGATTTGATGAATTACCTAGGTGTGCCGGAGATTAAGGAGTATGAAAAGTACATAGGATTGTCGGCTATGGTGGGTAGAAAGAAAAAGGAGAGTTTTATCTATATAAGGGAGAGGATTTGGGGGAAACTTCAAGGGTGGAAGGAGAAACTTTTGTCACAAGCCGGTAGGGAGGTGATATTGAAAGCTATTGTGCAAGCAATTCCATCTTTTGCCATGAGTTGTTTTCTATTACCGGTGAACCTTTGCCATGAGATTGAGGTTATGATAAAAAAAAAAAAAAAAAAAATTTGGGGTCAACGTGGAGAGAGAAGAAAGATTCATTGGAGAAATTGGGAGTCTTTGTGTATGCCAAAAAATGAAGGCGGAATGGGTTTCAAGGAGCTTAGGAAGTTCAACGAAGCCATGTTAGCTAAACAAGTTTGGCGGCTGGTTCATGACAAAAAATTTCTCTTTTATCGGGTTTTTAAGGCAAAGTTTTTCCCTTCGGGTGATATTTTTTCAGCTCATGTCAAAACGGGGTCCTATGCTTGGCGGAGTATCCTTAAGGCACGATACGTAATTGCTGAAGGTGCTAGATATAGGGTGGGGAATGGCCAATCTGTCCGGATTTATAAAGATTGCTGGCTGCCTGGTGATGGGTCAGGCAAGGTGATCTCTCCCCCCTCTTTGTTACCTGCTGATGCGAGAGTTACAGATATTATTGATGCTGATTCGGGCTGGTGGAATTTGTATTTGTTGGAAAGAGCTTTTCTGCCATTTGAGGCACAAAAAATAAAATCCATCCCTCTTTGTCTCATCCCACAAGAAGACATTTTGATTTGGCCAAAAACTAAGGATGGCCAGTATTCGGTGAAGCTTGGGTACCAACTGTTGTGTGCCAAGGAGCTCTCTAGTTCAGCGTCAGGATCATCAAATGAGGTGAACCGGAGGTTGTGGTCTGGTTTATGGAGAATGAAGGTGCCAAGCAAAGTCAAGACTTTTGCTTGGCGGGCTTGTTCGGAGTCCCTTCCCACGATGGTGAATTTGGCTAGGCGAAGGGTGGTTCTCTCAAGCAGCTGCACGGGGTGTAACAGGGGGCCTGAGACAGTGTTTCATGCTCTATGGGGGTGTGAGAAGGTGAAGGGGGCATGGGGTACTAACTTTGATGAGTTGCGGAGTGCAACGAATCAAAATTTATTTTTTGTTGATCTTTTCAGGTTGGCGCTGCAGAATCCACATGGAGCTGAAGGTTTCATCAAGATCTGTTGGTCTATCTGGAATCGGCGCAACAAAATCAGAGTTAATGAGGTCGCTGCTCCCCTTGAGAAGATCCCGGAGTTGGCACAGAAGCAGCTGATGGATTTCCAGCAACTGTGTGCAAAACCAGAATCAAAAACGGTGGCGCGGAAAGTCATCTGGAAGCCTCCTGATGCAACTCTGCTGAAAACTAATTTCGACGGAGCGGTTTTCGACGATCTGGGAGCTGCCGGAATTGGTGTGGTGGTGCGTAATTCTCTAGGTGAGGTCTTGGCACAATTGTCTGAAATTATCCCTCTGCCTTCATCCATCGTTGCTCTGGAAACTATGGCAGCAAGGCGGGCTGCCCTGTTTGTCCGTGAGCTTGGTTTCAGTGGTGCTATTTTTGAAGGGGATTCGGAAGAGTCTATTTCAGCTATTAAGAAGAAAAATTTTCAGCACCCAGTTGTGGGTCATTTAGTTCAAGACATTATGTCTTCAGTCAGTATGTTCCAATACTATTCTTTCTCTCATACGCGTCGGCATGGCAATGTTTTAGCACATGCGTTGGCTAGACGAGCGAGATTGTCTTTTCCTACTATAGTTTGGAAGAATTCCGTTCCAACGGATATTTATCGTTTTTTTGTATCTGACATTCCAGTAATAAAATAATTTTTTTTCGGCCTGGTCGGGCAGGCCTGATTCTCAAAAAAAAAAAAAAAAAAAAAAACTAAAAGTTAAAAGCTAAACTTATAAACTCATGCCATATGGACACTAAATATAAGTTTTTAAACTTTCAATCTTAGCCATTGTTGAGAGCCACAATTCAACTTCCTACAACTACTTTAAAAACAAGCGCGTGAGGCACAGTATTAAATGCCATAAAAGATTTCAATATATCTTCCTCATCACCAATTGGTTTTGAGGTGGAATGACACAATTCACGGTCCAACAAATGGTATCAAAGCTAAGGTTATGAGTTTGAGCTGCGAGAGCCTCATTATGAGGGAGGATTGTTGAGGCTATGTCTATTATGTCATTACACCATACAATAACACTTTTGATAACTAAAATTGAAAGTTAAAAAACTTATTTTTAATATCAACCTTTGGTTCAAACCTTTCAACTTTTTTTATTTTTTTTTTATCATTTTATCTATTCAACTTTTTCCTCTCATAATTATCTGGTGCAATAGTTGTAATTATGTAGTACTAGGTTCTTTTTTTTTCTGTTCTTTTTTTTATAATGAATAATTGTAATAATTGATACAAAGCCGTTTTCAAAAAAAAAAAAAATTTGATAAAAAGCCTTTTTTTTAATGGGAATCGAAACAAAGGCTATTGAGTATGTGATGAGGATAAAAGAAAAGCCTAACCACACGGACGTAAAACCGACGTTTTAGTACATTTCCTTTGGGCGTAACTGACGGCATAAAAAGCTGACGGTCATAGAGTCGGCTGACTCCATGGTTGACGGCTCCAAGGCTGACGGCATAACAAAAGTGAGGAAGGTAAATTGAAGCTGACGGACCGGGCACAAGTTTACTTGCTTCCCACGCTAGATAATAATCAAAGGATCCCCATAAGGAAAAGATCCCGTAAAATACGCTCAAAGGGACTCCTATAAGGAAAGGACTTCTACTCCAAGGTAAAGAGGCCAACCTTCTACTAGTATAAAAACCCAAGCACCCTCACAAACTAAGGTACGCATAATTTACCCTCTCTAGCACTCTAGAGCAGTGAGAATAATTCTAACTTGACCTTCGGAGGGTGTTTGGCCGGTACCACACCGGTACTCTCTGTTAGGTTACTCGTTTTCGTTGTGCAGGTGCCATTCGCGATCGTACGAGGAACGTGTGACTCACTGGTGGTATTATTTTCGACATCATCAGTATGCATTGATAAAATCTATTCAATAATTGAGAGAGTCTATGATTTTTTTTTTTTTTGGCTGAATAAGAGTCTATGGTTGATACACATACGTTCAAATTCAAAACAGATTATTGATATTTCCTTGAATCCTTAATAAAATTATTTATTCTAATTGTGTCCCGAATTAAATTCTTAGAGATAAAATCAATTTTTCAATAACATGTGAATCTACCCCTCTTCCCAGATTTATCTTTTTTTTGCTGGTTTCCCAGATTTATCTTTTATTATTTATCTTTCTTTTCTCTTTCTCTTTTTCTTTTTCTTTTTAATTTCTATGCTTAGTGTAAAATACAAATACATCTATCTAACCATAATAAAATATTTCTTCTTACTATAGTGGACCCAAGCTTTGAATGGTGTCTTCTAAAAAAAGAATATGCTTTGAATGGTGAATTAAGATATTACCAGTTGTTAAAGAGAAATAAATAGTTAAAAAAAAAGTAAATAATAAAAAAATTCAATAAAATTAAAGCGTGATTGTTGCGAGTGCCGCTAAAGTTCAACACTTTCCAGGGGAGGACGGGCTCATAATTGGAATATAGCTGTAGGCTGTAGCAAGTGCTGCTAAATCTCAACACTTTCGCCTTATTTTTTAAATCATTTTTCTCTCTTATCTTTCTTGCTTAATTTATATTATTTTAATAAATTGATTGGGCTGCGGCTGCGGCTGCGGCTGCGTCTGTGTAGCGTGCGTTTTTTTTTTTTTGGTCTCATGATACTGTTTATGAATGAGCTAAATAATAAAAACACTTTAATAGTAATTTGGAACAATAAAAAATATTTTATTACAATTTTTAACCAGACCCACAAAAAAAAAAAAAAAAAAAAAAAAAAACCATGTGAGATCACCGAGTTTTCTTTTGAGGTTCACTAAAATGCAATCTCGGCAAAAATAATAGAGAAAACGTGAGGTATAAAAGGTCTATTTTGGACAAAATTGCCCCCGGTATAATGTGCCTTTTTTTTTTAATCTGTTGGCTTTATCCTTTCTTTCATATTTGTTTTTTTCCTTCTCTATCTTCTATTACCTCTCAACAGTTCTAAGATCTCGTTCCTTTTGTTTTATTATTATGATTTTTTTTTTTTTTGGTCATCTTTTTTATTTGGCTAAACTATGTATTTAGTCTCTATCATTTATACCATATTTTAATTTATTTTATAGTTTTTCAATTATATTAATTTGGTCTCTAATCTTTCAATGTCATATCAATTTAATTCATGTCATTATCTTTTGAACAGAAATTATTGATATGGCAAATGATTAAAAATAAAAAATTCGTTTTCGTTAATGTAGCAATAAACTAATTTTTTAATTTGGCCGTTTTTCACGTCAACAACTTTTATCCAAGAGATAACAATATGGACTAAATTGACACAATTGACATAGTACTGAAAAGTTAATAAAGGCCAAATTAAAATATAGTATAAGATAAAAACCAAATATGTAGTTTACCATTTTTATTTATTATTAATTTTCCATCCCTTTTGGTTTGGTTTGGTTTTTTTTTTTTTTTTTTAAATAATGAAGTGGCCATCTATATATAATTTTTTTAATAAAAAATAATGTGTTACTTTAAAAAAAAAAAAATTTAATAGAGGCATGAAAGTAAATTTATACAATCTACCTTTTCTATCATTTAATTTTCATTTTCAATCAAACAAAATAGTTTTCCATCTCTCAATTTTTTCATCCCCAACCAAACACCTAAGGAGAAAATTAAAATTTTTTATATCCTCTCACTTTTCCATCAACTCCCCATTTTTTATCTTCCTACTTTTTTATCTCATGTTTAGTAGGATGGAAAAAATATGATGTGAGGTAAACTGTGAAAGAGTTTCTAGTAGTTTACTATATATATAATACAATATCAAAATTCACAATTTTTGTCACAATTATCCTAAGTGGTAGACTGTAATTAGTTGTCTATCACTTTTACATGAACCCACTAATTTTTCTTCACCACTCATAGAGTCTTCCACGTAGATAGTTGGGACAAAAATTGTGATTTTTAATATGTAATTTAAAAATTTTAATTGTAAAATGATATATTGAAGTAGCAAAAAGTAATATTTTTGGTGTTAAAGTAACAAATTTATTTTTGAAGAGAGCGGATATTAATGGTCAGCACGCATGACTACAAAACTTTACCACATGTTGAACATGCCAGTACATGTCTGTACATCATAGTTGTTAAGGACATATTTTGTGTAATTGGCTAATCTTTTGACAAAACGCACTTTACTTGTAATTTGGTAGATCTAGGATGTGTTTAATACTTCAAGAAACATGTTGTTCAAGTCTAGTATTAAAGTCATGAAGATTGGACCAAGAAACAAGTAAAGAAAAGTTGTTCATTAAAGTTGGACAGATAGCTCGACATGTAATACCCCACATACTTTTATTTGAGGTTATTACTAAATTTCTTTTAAATTTAATTGATGGGCCATAGGTATTCTTTTTATTTGTAACTACAGCCCGTTACCCCACTAAGCCTACATCTCTAATTAAAACCACAAGGTAGAGGAAGAGACATTAGGGTTTTCATAGAAAGGGTTTTATCAAAGAGGCTAAGAGGTTTTCCTTGGAGTTAGAGCACATACAATTAAAGAAGCAATCAGATTTTTCAAGGTATGATTTCTCACCATTAGAAACAAAGAATTAAAAGTTTATATGGTTATCTTGAAATTAGTTGTGATGTTAGATTGTACAGAAGTTTGATTTTGGTCCTAAAATTCTACTTATATTTTACGGTTAGATTGCCGCTGTGTACCCATGAACTAAGGCATGACTTCTACGCTTTCATTAGGATAAATATATATATATATATATATATATATATATATAATTAATTTATAAGTCAACAATTGCTGCCACCATTTCCCTTGCCATTGGGATTATGCTATTAAACCCATGAATAAGGTTTTATAGTGCTCACACTAGCTTGCTCACATTTTTGTCAAAGTTCAAGTTTCTCTGATGGATAAAGTGATGGCCTTGGTAGCCTTTTTCTAGACTTTGACTACAAGGAACCATTAGAGAACAACACGTTTTCAATTCTTTCAAAGGTTAATGGCAGACTTATTCTTTTACCCAAATTCTATTTTTTTGTCTCAAAATAATGCTTAGATATTTAATACATTAGGGCCAATGATATTAAGTCCTTGAACAGGTCATATTAGTTTGGCCCACGGGCTTCTTTGGGATTATATATTAAATCCTAGGTTTGCCCATAATGTGTATTTTAGAACAAAGTTTCAGTTATAGAGCCTAAATTCTCGGGTTTTACTTTTGTTTAGGACATATATTAAATCCTAAAGTATTGGCTGCTGGCTCTAAGTTTTGATAATTCAAGGAAACATATTCTTGGGTAGAGATGTTTTACAATAGTGTTATCATTTAGTTCAGCACGTTTAATTTTAGTGAGTCAATTTGTTTAGGTCAATAAAATTTATATTTTGTGGAGGATATTAAGTAATTTTCATGATTGATTCTAGGTCCTATCTAAGAGTATTTTGAGACTATTTGGAGGATGTTTCAGCTGGACTTTCAAAGTGATTCAAGTGTTGTAAGTAATTATGCATAATATGCACAAGTTTTATTCTTTAGGTTCTTAGAAATTAAAGATTTTCAAAAGATATGCTTTTAAAGCTTACGTTTTCTTCAGTTTATCGAAAGCATTATTTTTACAACGTTTTAAAGAGAAACTTCGAATTTTAAATAATGTTTTGAATGTCCAAATCTCATTTAAAATATGATTTCTAAACTAAACTATTTTCCGAAAATAATTGAGTTTCAAAGTAAGTTTTCTAAAAAGGTTCTTGTTCTTTAAATTTGTTAAAACCAAGTGATTTTAGTCATATTCCTATTCTCCAAATGGTATTTAAAATGTTTCTTTTAGCAAATTAAATTTTTAGATTTATTCAAGAATTGTAATATATTTATATAAACTCCTCAGTTTCTATTCGTTCCCCAAGAGAGTCAAGCATCCTTTGATTTATGTTCTATTCAATATTGTGATCTTTGATATGCCTCTGTATTTGAAAAGAAATTGTTAATATCAAGTAAATTATTATATTTTGTATAAATTTTGCTTTGTGATATGTGACTCAAAATAAGTGTTTTTAGAATTGATCAAATATATCAGATATATGTGTAAATCCGCTCACAGGATTGTATGTGAGAATATGTGTTGATCTCTCACCAGCAGGGGTTAGATGTTAGTATCCGCTCACAGGATTGTATGTGAGAATATGTGATGTGTATATGTGAAACTGTGCTCTGATCAATTTTATGTATGTGATTTCAAATGATTTTAAGATGTGATTACAATTATTTTAAGTGATTCATCGTATGTTTTGGAATAATTATTTTTGATATCATTGAATGAGTTTGGTGAAAAATCAAAATACTCGTGCCTGGATTGACTCTATTCCATTGTGTATTCTATATAATTACTTACTAGATGTGCGGCTCACCCCATCAATTACTATTTTTCAGATTAAAGTATAGTTGGAAATATAGAACCATTGGGTCGCTTTGTAAGGTGAAAGGTAGAGCATGGAAATTGTAGGCGACTTCAGTATGCATTGAAGACTTATAGAATTTTAGTTACCTTATTTTGTAATTCATGTTTTTATGGAGATTATTTCCCATTTGTGGAGTTTAGATTTTTGTAAGAGGTTTTTAAGAGTATCATTTCTTTGGAGTATTGATTTATTTTGGATTAATTATGTTTATGGAATTATATAAGTTTAGCAGGTTAGTCATGCATCTAAATTCATATTCGATAGACTTGGGTCGTGACACGACACCTGTGGACGGATATCTCGACAGTTGCTCGACACCTCTCGACAGCTGACAGAAAGCTCGACACCTCTCGACAGCTGATAGAAAGCTCAACACCTCTCGAAAGCTGGTGGATCGATCGAGAAAGCTTCTGTCTCCTCGACAACTCCTCGATAGCTTCTCAATAGTTGTATCTATCGAGGTTTAAAGCTCAACACCTGCTATCTATCGAGGTTATGGAAATCAGAATTTTCAGATCTGATTTTTAAGCCAGGCTTTGTATTTGTGTAGGGTTTCTTTTCTCACAACCCTAGACCTATATAAGGCTTATTTTAGAAGCTATCATATATGGGAATATAAAGAGAACATATGCAAAAGGTGACCAATGCCTTATTCTCTCTGAAAGAAGCTACTGCATCTTTGTGTCTTAGGGTTTTGTAACCAAGTGTTTCTTGTTCTTCATTGTTGATGAAGTGAAGAACTTTGCAGCCAACATCTTCTTCTAGTTGGTGATTAAGTCACGTACTGGGATCCACGCAATTAGTTAGTTACGTATTAGGATTCGTGCATCAAAGGGTGGTGTTCATATATTGAAGAGTTCAGAGGTTCTGAAGCGGTAGAAGGTTTCTGCTGTAAGTTCATCTACGGGGATTGTAGAGTCTAGGGACAAAGGTTTTGTATTAGATCTGAAACTTCTCTTTACTATAGTGGATTGCTTTTTAGGAAGGTTTCCCCCTAGGTTTTTTACTGTGAAACTAGTTTGTTCCATTGGTTTTCCTGGGTTATCATATCTTGTCTTATTTATTTTTCCGCTGCATGATTTTGACATGATATTGATGTTTGTTTGTTTTAACAAATTTTATTAATAATAAATCTAATTAAAAACTTGGATTTAAAACTTGTTAATTCTATCAACCGGAATCTAAATTTTCCAACAGTATTAATAATACAGAACTTTACCACATGTTCAACATGATGCAAATTATAATAATGGATATATATTCCGATGAGAATCTCCCAAGCAATATATAAATCCAAGAAATCAACTGCCAAAATCCCATATCAAGCTTCATCAAATTAGGCCTTTGTCAATGGCTCTCAACCTATTTGTTTCACTCCCTACTTGCAATTTCCCAATAGCAGCTTTCCCATCTATAGGTCCCATCCATCTCAAATCACTTGTAACAAGCAGAAGTGACCTTTGTTTCTGGTCCTATCCAATGCAAGGTTTCCAGCAAAATTTCAAGTAGTACTGATATTGTTTGGCGATCAGCTGATTACCAGCCTCCCATTTGGGACTATGATTACATTCAGTCACTAAGAAGTGAATACCTGGTACATAATATATTGTATTGTTTTTTCATTGTTAGATTTACTAGTACTTGAATTATTATTGGAAACTAATCACTGGGTTCATGTTAATTATAAGGATCCGATTATTGTATGTTTTAAGGACACACATTAGTCATTCATTTTTGGAATCATTTTATGGAGAATTGAAAAAGTTGTCACAAAAGTTGGTGACTTCTTCGTTTTTTTATAAAAAATTTCCTAAAATAGTTTACTAATGTATGTCCTAAAGGTACACATTAATAAAACCTTAATTATAAAATTGTGATGTAGGGAGAAGAGTACTTTGGGCAAGTTAACAAGTTGAAGGAACAAGTGAGGATGATGCTTCACAAAGTGATGGATCCTTTAGAGCAATTGGAGCTAATAGATACTTACAAAGACTAGGATTGTCTTATCACTTTGAGAGTGAAACAAAGAGAATATTGGAAGGTCTATACAACAATAATCATGGTGGTGATTTGTGGAAGAAGGAGAATTTATATGCCACAGCTCTTAAATTTCGTCTATTTAGACAACATGGATATAGTGTGTCTGAAGGTAATTAGGAAAGAAATCGATATTTATAAGTTATAACTAACCAATATTTTTTTATTATAGTGCACTTTTGACCCTTATTTTAGTATTCATTTTTTTTTATATTTTTTATATTTTTACTTTTGTCCTTTTATATTTTATATTGTTTTTATATTGTTCATCTTGTCCACTTGTATTAATAATCTAACCATTAAGAGGTAATACCCCAAATTTTGCGAATTTGATTGAATTGGATTGGTTAAGTGTGCTTTAAGTCCTACATCAAATGTTTACTAGGTAGATCTTGTGTGTTGCATTTATAAATAACCACAATGAGTCACAAATGTAACTTGATTATAGTCATTTTGGGGTGTAATCGCAAATGTAACTAGAGCTTTTCTCTTGTTGTGATAGAATGGTATCAATGCCCACTTTGCCTGCTAGGGTGATGGGTAGGTCTCACAAGAGAACGTATGGCCCTTAGTGGGTTGGATTGTGGGAACCCAAAAGTCCTTGGACTCTAATTGGTATGATGCACGCATTTGTGTGTGTGTATATATATATGTATATATAATGGATGGTCAAATTGCTAATGGAAATAGATTACATGGCTAATATGAAAATATAATAAAATATAAATTTCCAAAATGAAAATTTTGAAATGTAAAGGGTCAAAATGAAAACAGTTACAAACTTTAACAGTCAAAATTGTATTTTAGTCATTTTTTTAATAGAAATCCCAAATGTGCACAAATTAAGGTGTGTGTGTGTGTGTATACATCATTTTTAGAGATTAAAGTTAACCAACACACAAATACAACAACAACCATGCTTTAGTCTCAAATTTTTTAGGGTTGGCTATGATCCTAACAGATTAATCAAGGTTAACCACATATATTTTTTTTCGTCATTCTAGTCTACCCAAAGTCGTATTCTTTGTTACTTTCTTACTTGACATGTCATTTTTTACTATTCCTACTAATGTTAGCTCTTACACAAATAACAACAAAAATATATACAACTTCCTTGAGATTTATTCTCGAAAAAGAAAAAAACTTCCTTGAGATTGTTTAGGTGTACCAATGAATAATAAATAAAGTTTAATTATAAAAAAAAAAAAATCAAATTACACCCCATAATTAAACATTTAATATTCAATAACTTGCTTCTTGTACCCTTCAAACACCTGTTAATCACTATTGGGTTGCTACGTGTAGAAATATTATATAGAAATTAATGACCCTTGGAAGGAATATTATATAGAAATTTTTTTTTTTTTTTGAGAATCAAATATTATATAGAAATTGAAGCATAAACTAATAAATACTAAAATTAAAATCAAATTTGATAGCAACATGAACACATAATTTACTGGGCCGACCCTATATATATTATGGGGCCTAAGACCAAATTTAAATTGGAGCAATTTATATATTTAAATATCAATTCATTAATATAAAAATTAGTAATTAAATCTTCGTATTAAGGTTATGTCAAGTTGCCAACTATAATATTTTTGATATCTCTAATTAATTTTTTTATTATAAATTTATTTATTAGTAATTAGTCATATTTTTTTTTGATGTTTTCTTTTTTTTATAAAACTTAATTTTTCATTAACAACTGCAATATTACTTAAAAATGAAAAATATCTGATTGTAGACTACTATATATTAAAAAGTTGAAATTCGATTTTTTTTTTTTTTTTTTTTAAAAAAAAGAAGATGAAGAAGAAGAAGAAGAAGAGAGAAAGGTATGAACGTAAGCTATAAGGTTTGGAATTTTTTTTTCCTTTCGGTCTTTTGATTTTCTTTGTTGAGAGAGTGAGAGAGAAAGAGAGAATTTTCAGCTTATTTGAGAGAGATTTCATGTTCTATACTCTAAGTCTCTCACATAGAGGAAATGGAGAGTGTGTCATCATACGGAGATTTTTTTATTATAAATTATTTTCTTTTTTTAAAAAAATAATTTTTATTTATTGACTAATATTTAAAGGTTTAATTAATACTCATTTCCTATTGATTAAAATTTGGGGCTTAAGCAGTTGTCTAATTCACCTAAGGCACATGCTGGCCCTCATAATTAAATTAGTTATAGCCTAAATTTTAAAAGTTAAGCTATGTTTAACTTACCTAATTCAAAAGGTTAAATATATATGCATCAATATAAAAAGAAAATTGTTTTTTTTTTTCGCTTCAAATAAAGGTGGTGGAGGAGCACTGGCATTGCAGAAAAGTTGAGCTTTGCGAGGGATAGGTTGACAGAGAGCTTCTTCTGGACAGTGGGGTGTACATTTCATCCTCACTTTGGATATTGTAGGATAATCTCAACAAAGCTCAATGTACTCATTACAGTATTAGATGATATTTATGATGTGTATGGAACTATAGATGAACTTGAGCTCTTCACGGACGTTGTTGAGAGGTTGGTATTAATGACAATACGCCTCAAATGCTTCAAAGCTATCTTTGACATAAAGATTTAAGTGTGCTCTTTGTGATTCCAGGTGGGATATCAATTCAATGGATGGGCTCCCAAATTATATGAAGATATGTTTCCTAGCTCTACACAATTCAGTTAATGAAATGGCTTTTGATATACTAAAGGAACAAGAATTCCACATCATTCGATATTTTTAAAAAACGGTATGCAATTGACTTTTAAATCCATCTATATTAATCCTTAACATTTTTTTTCTTGAATACATGGTGTGTTATACTACCTTAAATTCATTTTTCCACCATAAATTTTTCAGTGGGCAGATTTATGTAAAGCTTATTTGTTGGAGGTAAAGTGGTACTACAGTGGGTATACACCGAGACTTCAAGAATACCTTGAGAATGCATGTTTTTCAATTGCAGCACCAACTATACTATTGCATGCTTATTTTTCCTACACAAATCCCATAACAAAAGAAGCCCTAGATTGCTTGGAAGAGTACCCCAACATAGTTTGTTTGTCATCAATGATTTGGTGATTAGCAGATGATCTTGGAACATCTATAGTATGTAGACCAAACTATCCTAAGAGTTTCATCAATATGACTTTCATTTCGTATAATTCACAAACCCTCACAATCTTATATAAATATATATATATATATATATATATATCAAGATGAATTAAAAAGAGGCGATGTTCCTAAATCAATCCAGTGTTACATGAATGAAACTGGTGCTAGCGAAGAAGATGCTCGTGAATACATTAGGTGTTTGATTAGTGCAACATGGAAGAAGATGATGAAGAACGATTTGTGACTTCTCCCTTCTCTGAATCATTTATTGAAATTGCATTCAACCTTGGGAGAATGGCCCAATGCATATACCAGTATGGAGATGGGCATGGTGTTGGAAACCATGAAACTAAGGATCGTTTATTATCATTGTTTGTTCAGCCCATTCCATCATATAAAGATTAACCTGATGAATTATTGAAATATAAGGATGTAGAAAGTTTTAACTCATCAATTTTATTACATATTACCTTTGAGATTTGTGAGTTAGTTTGTGTCTATGAGAGTTTTGTGAGTGTTTGTGAGGTTTTGATTGAGTGCGGTTGTAATCCATATCATTAATTGTGAATTTTAGTTGGCATTGTATGTGGACATAGGCTTGGAGTTAGTCAAACCATGTTAAATATTATCATCTTGAGTGATTTTTTTTTTTTTTTTTTTAATTCATGTGAAAGCACTTCCTATAGCCTTAAATCACAACAAATTGGTATCAAAGCTCAAAGTTTGGTCAAGTTCACCAGAAAATATGTTTAATGCATAGTAGCAGAGCTAGAGGGCCAGGGTGGCCAAGTGGGTCATGGGCCCCCCTAGCTTTTTGAAAATTTCATTTGTAGTAGCAAAAAAATAATTTTAAAAATTGATAAATTACATGTAACTTATATGCAAATTAGCTTACTAGCCCCCATTAGAATTTTGAGGAAAAAATTTATTGGTTGCTTTGGTCTCCTTTAAATCTTAAATTTCCATAGAAAAGTTTAAATTAAAAATTAAAAAAAAAAAAATCAATTGATACAAAGACCCACCAAAAAAAAAAAAGTGTCTGGCCCAAGTTCAATTCAACAATAAATTTCCAAATCCAAACCCAAAAAAATCTATAACAAATTCCCAAATCAACTAAGTAAGGAGGAAAAAAAAAATCCCTTGCAAATCAAGATTCCTCAAAATACAAATCGAAAAAACATTGGAATATAACAAAATCTTCCTTATGCAGTATCTCCCATTCATTTGCCCTGCTCTGATCCAATCTTCAATCAATGATTAGCAACCATCTCCCTCCAAACCATCTCTCTCTCTCTCTCTCTCTCTCTCTCTCTCTCTTATTTGCCGAGAACTCTCTCTATTTTTTATCTCTGTCACTCTCTATCTTTTTTGAATCTTTTGGTGAAGTATTTGTTAGGTAGACGATGCCACGTAGTGTATCACAGACCCAGATTTTGTTTATTATATATATTTTTAGGGTCTGGTTAATGTAAGCCCTTAGGGCATATATTAATCATCCATTTTTGGAAACATTTTATAGGGAATTGAAAAAATTAGAAAAAAAAAAAAAAGTTAGTAATTTTTTCATTTTTTTATAAAATGTTTTCTAAAATGGTTTACTTAATGTATGCCTTAAAGGCATACATTAAAAAAACCCGTATTTTTATAAATTAGTGGTTCACAGCTTGCCCTTTTTAATGTTCTACTATTTATGTAGTTTATATCCAAGGCTTACTGTTGACATGCTCTTCCTCATGTCATATTTAAATTTAATAAAAGTTTTTTTTTTTAGAAAGAAAATTTAATAAAAGTAGTTTCCCACTTTTCATCTCTTTGATTGAAAATGGTTTGAGTAATTAAAGTTTGTTATTGCCATATTTTTTTTTTTATTACATAGTTATATTTGATAAAGTAGTACACGTGACCAAAAAAAAAAAAGATAGAGAGACAGAAATGGTGTTAGTAATTTAATGAAGGAAATTGTAGGGACACGATTCATTTGCGGCCCATTAACATTTTTGGGCTCACACACGAAAGATCCCTCACAATATGATTTGTAGAGAGTGGGCTTGAAAAGTTAGCCACTGGTCAAGGGGCGATGCCCGGTCATGGTTTTTAGAGGAGTTCATTGTAGAAAAAAGGAGTTGGGCTTGAACATTTAAGCCCTAAGGCGTCGCACCCTATGGGATGGGACTCCTCGGAGTTGATCCGAGGACCATTGAGGCTTTATCCCGGTTACCCAACGACGGACTTTCTTCAGTCAGGTCTGGTGTTGTTGAGAGGTTCTTCCCTATGTCGTCTTTCTTTTTCGGAGGTGGGATGGGACTCCCCTTCAGATTTACTTACTTTCTTCTTTTATACTAGCTTGCATTCGCTGTCCTTCGTCCACGTGTAGGGTCAATCTTTACAAAAACTGACATTTGTCCCATCAGTCCAATCCCGGAATTGTTGGGGATGGTTCGATAAAGCTAAAGAGTACGGCTCTGTCAGGGGCAGCTCATTGAATGGCAGTGAGAGCAGCTTTCCCGGATATTCTTTGATTCTCTTTTAAGCTTGGCCCTATACCGGTTTTATCCTTCTTCTTTTGGTGAGGTTTTGGATCTGCCGAGGACTGAGTTGTCCTCGGCTGCACCACAAAAATGTTTGGTGCTCTGCATTGTAGAGCTTGGGCCATAGTTCTCCTCGGCTCGGGCCTTTGGACTCTCTAAGGACAAATGGGCTTGGTCCGTGAATTATTGGGCCCCACAATAGCCCCTCAAAACCCTTCTATCCGACTTCCGGGTTGGAAAGGAGGGTTTTGGCAAACCCGGGCCCTTAATGTGGCTTAATTAGTTCAACCCCGCATTTATGTGAGCGGTTTCCCACCTGTCCAGGAGGTTAGCCGGTTTTCAAGGGATTTCGTTTAATCTGCTCGTGATCTACTCCTACCGCTTGGCTGTCCCAGACGCGCCTTTAATGAATCCCCTTTACGAGGCTCATTTATGTCCGGCGGCTCATCTGATAAGGTGGGGAAATGGAACGGACGCCTCTTTTTTCTTCAGATTCTTTTGGAAACTTGAATGCATTTAATACTCTTCGTTTTGCCCTTCCTATAAGAAGGCAAGCAGGAGGCCATCACTTTCATGCAGACTCCTTTCCTTCCTTCTGAAATCTGAAACCCGTAGCCTCCTTTAGCGTCTGCTTAACCCGTTTGTTATACATCATATCAGTATACGCCTACCATAACGAACGATGAAGGAACCATGCCCCTCCTCAAGACACCATGTTCTGATAAAGCTTGAAATGGCTCGATCAGGGCAAGGGTGGCGCAGACTTAAGATTTGTCCTGCCTCTCTTTCAGCCAAAATCCGAAGCAGGGGCTCGTCACGTCGAATTCTCGGCGTGACTGAGTCGAGAACACCCAATATCAGCACCACCCGGCTCCTCACGAGTGTACCTAACATGGCACCAGTGTGTTAGGAGTCAGGGCTGAGGCAGGGGCGAAGTGCTTCTGCTTCTCCCTCTCTTTGCTCACTGGTGCCCTCCTCCGCCTTCCTCTTATAGTCTTCCCAGCACCAGTTCCGCCCTGGTGCTGTCCTTCTCCCTCTTTTGCTCATCTCTTTGTCTCTTCATCTCTTTCCCTCTTCTTCTCCTCCTTCTCTTACTCATGTCCTCCATCTTCTTCATTCATCTCCTCCATCTTCTTCATTGATTTCTTCCTTACTATTTCCTTCTTCTTCATTCTTTTTTTTTTTTAAGTGAGTTCTTCTCTTAGTATGAGCAGCAATGAGGCAGAGATTGGAGAGACTTTGAAGACAAGTTTAAAAGGCGCTTGACCGTTTGCTTATCTGTACTGTGGATGTTGGTGCTGCTTCGGCAGCCCCTCTTTTGTATAGACTTGTTAAAGCCCCTTTTTGTACATTGTAATAATTTTTCATATTAATAAAAGTTGTTTCTATTTCATTTTGCATGTTTTGTCTCTGTTTTATAAATTTGCAAGCGTCGCTCGGCACAATAATATAGCATCTAGATCAATGTCAACTAAGACCAAAAATACTTGATAATAAAAAGATGTCGCCATAACTCTAATAAAAATGCTTGGCATAATAAGGCCGACCAGTGAAAAGTAATAATTACCCATGCTAGCCGAGGAGAGAACTGAAGGCTTGATGCCATGTGAGAAATAACCATTTGAAGACATATCACCCACCAGATGAACAGCCCTCTTAGGCCAATGAATACTGGGGCGTTCTAGCACCTTCCTTACACCTTCGTTGGGCCTAAACCTTTAAGGTGTTTAAGCCGTGGATGAAGTGACCTGACCTTTTATCAAGTAGCCCATCTTGCGAAATTCAAACCTTTTCTTATCCGAGTAGTTGGTTTCCCCGTAGGCTTGGGTCCGAGGAACGTACAACGCCTTGGTTCCGTCCAAAACTTGTAGTAATAGGAGTTTTTGTACTTAGTTTCCCCATAGGCTTGAGTCCGAGGACCATATAAGGCCTTGGTTCTGTCCAAAACTTGTAATAATAAAAAATTTTGTACTTGGTTTCCCCATAGGCTTGAGTCCGAGGACCATACAAGGCCTTGGTTCTGTCCAAAACTTTATGCTCTTTTTACGCACTTGGTCTTTCCTCAGGTATCTCACAAGTTTCCGAGCAGGAGGTTGTCCTCGGCAGCGGTTATTCCCCGGCGTGGGCCGTAGTCCGTGGGCCTCCATGTAGAACGGGCCTGGGACGCGAATTTATTAGGCCCACAGATTTAGAGGCATTTCTGTAGTCTTTGGTCACGCGGTACTTTTTGGCGTCCCAGTGTTCGAGGTGCGCCTTCACGAGGCTCCTTTAATATTGCAGATGGCGTAGGAAATCGAGCCGGAGACATTTTGTCCGTAGCGTTCCTTGGGACGTTACGTGCATTAAATGCCACCACTTTAGCTTTTTGAATAAATAGGAGAGAAAGCTGTCTAACCTTCGCACAAATCCTTCAGTCTCCTCTCCTAGTACATCATGTTTGAGGCGAGGGTTGGGGCAAAGGAACTCTCTCCGCCACAAAGGCGCCGTGTCTTCCTGAGACTCCAGATAGTGGGGTACAGGCAAAGGAGGCATAAATTCAAGAGAATATTCCAGTTCGAGAGAGGGGAAAGGGTGTTTCTCCCTCTTTTAGTCAAAATCCGAAGCAGGTTCTGGTCATGCCAGATTTTTGGTATGTCCGAAGAAGGAATTTCCGCCGTCAACGCCGTCTGCCTTATAGCAGGCAAATTTCTGCGGGGGCTTCCCAACTTCCGGCTCCCTGCACCTTTTCTGTAGATGGTGTTAGCCTGAGGTCAGGTTCTTTGGCTGCCTGAGTTATGGGCACGTAGAAGCGTCGAGGAATAGTTTCCTTAGACGACATCTTGGAACAGTAGCCAATCTCTCCTCTGAGCTATCTCCTCGGCATCATCTTCACTCTTTTGTGCTTTTCTTTTGCTTATGCAGTTAACTCTAATGTAAGCTTGTTTCAGCTTTTATTGTACACTGTACTGTTCTTTTGTCTTAATTGAAAGTTCAAAAACGTGTAAAAACACCTTTGAACGTTTAGACCCCCAAATAACAACTTAATCAATTCAAGTAATATGTCAAACAACTAGTGTGCGGAAACTTAACATATGCTATCATACGAAATTGATTAAATACTATCTAAGCCATAACAAAATAAAATCCACAGCAGATAATTTAAAGGCAAAGATAGAGGAAGGAAGATGCAAACACAAAGACAACACGCGATGTGTTATCGAAGAGGAAACCGAAGTCCTCAGCGAAAAACCTCTCCGCCGCCCTCCAAGCGGTAATCAATCCACTAGAAAATATAGTTGGGATACAAGGACAGCAATAGACCCTCCAAGCCTAATCTACCCAGTGCACCTAAGCTCTCCAAGCTTCTTGCTCCAACGAGGTTGCGCCGAACCTTTTTCTTTTCTAGCTTTCCGGATTCCGCTACTAGACCGTAGCATCAACCAATGAAGATTGGTTCCTTCCTAACTGCTTCCCAGAAATCCAAACAACAGACTCACAATGATGATGATGGTGAGAACCTGGTTTGGTATAATGCCTCTCAAGGATTTGACAATGGAGAGGAAGAGAGTTGAGGAATTTGAAGAGATTCTAAGGTAGAGATTGTGGGTGAAACAATCTGGTTTTTCTTTAGGGTTTCTCTCTCAAAATTCTCTCTGGAAGCTCTCTTTCAATCGTGGGTAATAGGGGTATTTATACTGGAGTGGAGAAGAATGTGAAACGTCAGAATTCTACAAAACAGGGGTGGCTCGCGGCTTGACCTCGCGGCTTGACTAAGTCGCGAGATCCAGTCGCGAGATAACCGTATGGCCAGTTGTCCTGTTTTGTCCTGTAGTGCTCCAGCTAGCAGACTGTTCACCTTCCAGCATGCTTGGCACGTGAGGTTGCTTCTGGCGGCTTGAAGCCGCGAGTCACCCGCGAGACCCAGCCGCGACACTCTGTTTTCTTGCACACTCTTGAGCAAACTTCACTCTATCTCACTCACTACCCTTACATCAAACCCACCTAAATACAGGGTTACTAAATGCTGAATTACAAGCAAATTTGGCACGGAATAAAGCCAATAAGATGGTTGAATAAATTCAACCTTACAATCTCCCCCTTTGGCTATTCCGTGACAAAACCCTAAAACAGACTCTAGACTTAACATGTGAGTTGGGAACAGTTGAACAAAACTCACTCACACCTAACTCTAGAAGCTGTGAAGCACTTGAATCATATGAACATAATACTCCTGAAACACAACAATACACCATGATCATTGTAAGCAGAAAATTATAAAATGCATATGAAACAGGCAATAAGTGATCAAGCAAAGATGGAGTTATGAAACAAACCATGGCTTGATCAACCAAGTGAACACCACAAGGTAGTGATCACAGTGCTCATTCACACTTGGAATGAACACAAGAACATACAAGTTAACAAGCACAAGGCAAGACACTTGTATGCACAACACTCAACCAATGCATATCACACAAGGCATATGCATCTAGGAACAATCCTACAAGGGCACAAGAGTGACAGTACATAAACCAAAATGCATAACATTTAGATTAAAGTACTGATTTCAACATAGTATAAAGGCTGCACTAAGCAAGGTACAAACCATAAAGCCTACAAACTATGCAAAAGACATAAATCCTAAAAGCTTACATAAGCACATGGGTACAAACACATTATATTGAATAAAAACTTAAACAATATAAACTAAAAGTGCTTAAAATTTCTCCCCTTCAAAGTGATAAGAAGCTGTGATGCACTTGGAACATATATATACTTGTACCCTGAAACACTTGCACAAAACACATTAGACCCTCAAGGTAAAGCAAGTAATAAATGACAAGTATAATATAACAAGTATAGAAAAGACTACAATGATCACATAACAAAGCAAATGATCATCTGAACATGCATTCAATGAAGCATAATAACATAGGGACATATGCATGTCCAAAGCACAAACATGATGCAATGAGAACACCAAAGTATAACACAAAGCACCATAAAGCCAACAAGAAAACAAACAGAACAAGGTTTTCTAGTCACCATAAAGCCAACAAGAAAACAAACAGAACAAGGTTTTCTAGTTAACACAATGTCTTCTCCCCCTTGGTATATGCATCTCCCCTATGGAATATCTCTCCCCCTACAAATGTGCATGAGAAATAAAATTTCTCCCCCTAAGGATGTGCACAAGAGTCATATAGAAATGACAAAATACTCCGAAACATTCTCTAGAGTATACTCTCCCCCTTTTTGTCAGGAATAGACAAAGGGTCAAGATGAAACGAGGGCAAGAGATGAAGGTACGAACAATGCTAATGATGCATGAGGGGTGCAAGATGAATGAGAAAATGAAGCTCAAACCCATGACAAAGTAAAATGCTACAAAGCATAAGATAGAGATGACATGCTAGGATGAAGAAGCAAGGTATAGACCAATGCATGACAAGGGTAGCAAAAGTGTGTGCAAGAGGTGGCTAAGTGCAATGCATGTCCAATGCATGAAAAATGCACATGTGGGGCAAAGTGTGCAAAATACACAACTAATGAACCAAACATGTTCCTAATGAGGAAACATGAGAAACCCCAAAGTTTGGTACTCATCGGAGTCCAAACAAACGAGAAAATGTCTAAGAGGCATTTTATCAAACACCTAGCATGCACACTATGAACTATAATGTGAAACAATGCATGAACATCATGAAATCCACCCTTAATACATGTTCTTTCTGCCACAAGGGGCCAACATCCAATGCATATCAACAGTTACAAATGTTCGAGGGAAAACTGAAACAAGTTTTAAAACTGCTCCTGTTTCTGCCAAACACGCGATTTTCGCGACTGGATTAAGTCGCCACACAGTCGCCAGCTCAAGCCACCAAAGCACTCAAGAACAAAATTTTGAAAAATTTTTCTAAGTGTTTTTCGCGACTGGAAGGTCTACCCGCGAGGGAGTCGCGAGCTGAGCCGCGAAAATCTTTGAGTGAACCTCGCGACTGGACCTTCCACTCGCGAACAAGTCGCCAAAAATTACCAGCGAAGATGCGACTGAGACTCGCGACTTGACATACCCGCGACTGAGCCGCCAAAACAGGGCAAAACTGGTTTTTTGAAATTTTCAGATTTTTCAAACAAAAAACTTTCCAAACACACCTAAAACACTCAAAAATCTTTTTGTGCTTGAATTAACAAAGATTGAGCATGTGAAAACACATTTCATCAAGTACAATCACACAAATGAATATGGCATTTATTGAACATAAACTTGTGTGTTGTGTGTGGATATCAACAATGAGATAGTCCTTCGTCTAATGTGAAGTTTCAATGATCAATTCAACCAAGGCATACACAATTAGCACTAGATCATGTGACCTATCTCAATTATAGAAGTATGTATATATGACCTCCCACAAAACTTGAAAAACATGATTTGGAGCTTTACATTTGACTCCACTTTCAAACATAACAATTGATCTTTTTGATCTTTTGAGTCAATCACCTCTCATTGTGAGATTGATACATGATATTTTACTTTAATGAATAAGCCTTTGGCTTTTTGAATGAACATTCACTTCAATAGAAGGTCGCTTACCCTTTTTCCTAGTCAAATACTAGAATGTGCGACAGGTTTTTGCAGCTCAATATCTCTTTTCATTTGGAGATTTACATTTGGTGAGCTCTTTTTAGCAAAACAAAAATAAAGAGTGGGAAGATATATAGACACAAGTCTATGCAAGTCTCAAGATCAACAAAACCATTCACTAATCATTCATGACAAGTTTGAAGATCTATTTACAACAATCACAAAGATTTCAAGATTTTTCCCACAGTGATATAAGTGCATGAAAACAAGCAATGCTCGAAAATGCACAAAGCCATTAGCACAAAGGTACAAGACAAAACAAGTTTTGAGACAAAAGCTCAACAAAGTCAATCAAGCTTTTTGATTTTCTAATTTTTATGTGGTTTTTGGATTTTTGACACAATAAACAAAAAGATTGATACGACAGACTTAAATATATTCACAAGAAGACAAGCAAAGAATCAAACAGCAAAAATAGCAAGCAACACAAACAAACATAGTCACAAAGCATAGGAAGTATTAATGCATGGACATGTTATAATGCTTATGCATGAGTACCCTTATTCACCCTCACGTCACTTGCGTTTGAGGTGATTTCCTTATAGGATTGGGTACGGGAGTTAGGGCTTTCAAACCTTCGTGAGAAGCTTTCCAAGCAGTTGGTGAATGCACCAATCATCTTCATCACGTTCATCATTCCGGGATCACCATTCTGATCTCTAGATTGATCTCCAGCCCAAATTCTCCTATCATTTCTAGGTCCTCCTGACCTTTGAGGAGTTGCACTATTCTTTGCTCTCAACTTTTGGCAATTCGGTCGAGTATGCCCTTGAAGTCCGCAATAGTGGCACACATAAGTTCCTCTAGGACCTCTTTGTGGTCGAGGACGTGACTTGGCACGAGATTCAGATCTGTCTGCAAACTGATTGCGAGGATTTAACATCTGTTGGTTCACCAAATTCTTCTTCTCCTCCACCTCGAGCTTCTCACCAGTAAGGTTAGCTACAACTGGAGCTTCAGCCTTTACAAACTTCACTCCTTTACTAACATTTCCAGACGAACTACCTCCTCCGGTATATCCCAATCCGGATTTGTCTGAGAAGCTCTTTTGAGATGAGATTACATCATCTAGCTTCTTGGTGGTGACCCTCTCGACTCTAGCATTTGCTTGCACAACCTCACTCTCAAGAAATCTTACTTTTGTGTAAGCTTCGGACAACTCTCCATTCAGAGTTTCTATCTCACATTTGGCCTCCTTATATCGGATTAGGAGACTTTTGTAGTCCTCCTCAGCCTTCTTCATTTTTCTCACAGCAGCCTTGGCCACCCTTGTGTATTCCCCGGACTTCTCCAAGAGTGAGTTATACTTCTCCTGAAGATTCGCTGTACTTCCATCTTCTTCAGCATCCGATTATTCAATAAGTCCTAGTGATTCATCATCACTATGTTCTCCAAGGTCTCGCACAAGCAGGTTCAGCTCATCTGAAGACTCAACATGAGCTATAGTCATAAAAGCCGAATAGTTCCCCTCTCCATCACAGCTCTCTTCAGACTCTGAGTCAGACGAATCCGAGTCACTCAAGGTCGTGGCATACACTTTACCTTTCGATTTCAAATAATTCGGACATTCCTTCTTGAAGTGTCCATGCCCATTATATTCGAAACAAGTGACACCTTGTGTAGGTTGGGATTCTTTTCCATCTTTCCTTTTGAATTCCCTTTTCTCCCTTCCAGAACTTTGGAATTTTCTTTTATCATCAAATTTGCCATTATTTTTGAATTTCAAAAACTTTTTGAAATTTTTGACAAGGTATGCAACATCTTTGTCAATCACATCTTCTCCCGAAGAGTCTTGATCTTCTACCTTCTCATTAATGGTCTTTAGAGCAAGAGATTTACTCTTCCGTTGATTGGGCAGTGACATCTCATAAGTCTGCAGAGAACCAACCAGCTCTTGCACTTTGATGTCATCGAGGTCCTTGCTCTCTTCAATTGCTGTCACTTTAGCTCGGAAGCTTTCCGGCAATGATCGAAGGATCTTCCTTACAATCTTCGAGTCCTCCGTTTTCTCCCCCAAGTTGAACTTGCTGACAACCACTTCATTTAACTTCCCATAAAAAGAGTCAAAAGACTCATCCTCACTCATTTTGAGCTCCTCAAATCGAGTGGTCAGCATTTGTAACTTGGTGTCTTTCACTTTCTTCGTGCCTTCATAGGTAGTTTCCAAAATCTCCCATGCTTCCTTGGCCACGGTAATATGAGAAATCCTGTGAAATTCATCTGGAGACACACCACAGAAAATAGCATTGAGTGCTTTACTGTTAGCATTAGATGCAGCAAGTGCTGCCTTATCCCATGTGGATTTGGGTGCCTCTGGTTTGGTCCAACCAATCTCAACAGCATCCCAAACGGATTCATCAATAGAACACAGAAAAGCTCTCATTCGAACCTTCCAAAAAGCATAATTACTACCATCAAAATATGAAGGTGCATTTAGGGATTAAGACCTATCCATCTCAAAAGGGAGTCAAGGATCACACAATGGTAATGAAACCAATATCAGTGTACCCGCTCTGATACCAATTGAAAGTTCAAAAACGTGTAAAAACACCTTTGAACGTTTAGACCCCCAAATAACAACTTAATCAATTCAAGCAATATGTCAAACAACTAGTGTGCGGAAACTTAACATATGCTATCATACGAAATTGATTAAATACTATCTAAGCCATAACAAAATAAAATCCACAGCAGATAATTTAAAGGCAAAGATAGAGGAAGGAAGATGCAAACACAAAGACAACACGCGATGTGTTATCGAAGAGGAAACCGAAGTCCTCGGCGAAAAACCTCTCCGCCGCCCTCCAAGCGGTAATCAATCCACTAGAAAATATAGTTGGGATACAAGGACAGCAATAGACCCTCCAAGCCTAATCTACCCAGTGCACCTAAGCCCTCCAAGCTTCTTGCTCCAACGAGGTTGCGCCGAACCTTTTTCTTTTCTAGCTTTCCGGATTCCGCTACTAGACCGTAGCATCAACCAATGAAGATTGGTTCCTTCCTAACTGCTTCCCAGAAATCCAAACAACAGACTCACAATGATGATGATGGTGAGAACCTGGTTTGGTATAATGCCTCTCAAGGATTTGACAATGGAGAGGAAGAGAGTTGAGGAATTTGAAGAGATTCTAAGGTAGAGATTGTGGGTGAAACAATCTGGTTTTTCTTTAGGGTTTCTCTCTCAAAATTCTCTCTGGAAGCTCTCTTTCAATCGTGGGTAATAGGGGTATTTATACTGGAGTGGAGAGGAATGTGAAACGTCAGAATTCTACAAAACAGGGGTGGCTCGCGGCTTGACCTCGCGGCTTGACTAAGTCGCGAGATCCAGTCGCGAGATAACCGTATGGCCAGTTGTCCTGTTTTGTCCTGTAGTGCTCCAGCTAGCAGACTGTTCACCTTCCAGCATGCTTGGCACGTGAGGTTGCTTCTGGCGGCTTGAAGCCGCGAGTCACCCGCGAGACCCAGCCGCGACACTCTGTTTTCTTGCACACTCTTGAGCAAACTTCACTCTATCTCACTCACTACCCTTACATCAAACCCACCTAAATACAGGGTTACTAAATGCTGAATTACAAGCAAATTTGGCACGGAATAAAGCCAATAAGATGGTTGAATAAATTCAACCTTACATTAATAAAAGATGTGTTTATTTCTTTATACATACTCTTTTTTTTTTTTTGCAACAACCACTTTGGGTCTGAATATTAAGTCTAAGCCTGCCTTTAACAGTATTCTGGGCAGAAGAACACTTTAACACAAACCCTTATTAGTTTAAACTCACAAATATTATCAAGTATAACAATGGTAATCCTCAGTAGATTAAATTCATGGAACTAACCGAGATAGCTGTTGAGCGCTGCGCGATGCACGCTAGACCAATTTCCGAGAACGATAAACTCTAAACAATTCGTCTGAGATGATAGTCGAGTAGCGAAGGACTTTGTGCTTTCGGGTAATATGCTGTACCGTAGCGCATTATTCCCTTTGGTACGGGGGATCCGAGGGTAGACCGGGGAACCCGTGCAATTAAGGGATTGACCCAACTGTTAACGAGGAGTTCTCTTCGGATGGATCCTGAGGTTTACGTGCCATAGTACTTGGTTTCCCCATAGGCTTGAGTCCGTGGACCATGCAAGGCCTTGGTTCTGTCCAAAACTTGTGATCTTTTTATGTACTTGGTTTCCCCATAGGCTTGAGTCCGTGGACCATGCAAGGCCTTGGTTCTGTCCAAAACTTATGATCTTTTTATGTACATGGTTTCCCCATAGGCTTGGGTCCGAGGACCATGCAAGGCCTTGAATCTGTCCAAAACTTATGATCTTATCTTTTTATGTACTTGGTTTCCCCATAGGCTTGAGTCCGTGGACCATGCAAGGCCTTGGTTCTGTCCAAAACTTATGATCTTTTTACGTACTTGGTTTCCCCATAGGCTTGAGTCTGTGGACCATGCAAGGCCTTGGTTCTGTCCAAAACTTATGATCTTTTTACGTACTTGGTTTCCCCATAGGCTTGAGTCCGTGGACCATGTAAGGCCTTGGTTCTATCCAAAACTTATGATCTTTTTATGTACTTGGTTTCCCCATAGGCTTGGGTCCGAGGACCATGCAAGGCCTTGGTTCTGTCCAAAACTTATGATCTTTTCATGTACTTGGTTTCCCCATAGGCTTGAGTCCGTGGACCATGCAAGGCCTTGGTTCTGTCCAAAACTTATGATCTTTTTATGTACTTGGTTTCCCCATAGGCTTGAGTCCGTGGACCATGCAAGGCCTTGGTTCTGTCCAAAACTTGTAAAATTTCTTTTATTCGGTTTACTTTTCGACCAGAAGCCCCTATACCAGGGCGGGGAAAGTTGGCTTGAGGCCGGAAGCCCCTAGAGATGCCCGCGCCCTTGGCACTGTAAGGCGTAGCCCCTAGCAGAAGCTTATGCCGGAGCAACAACTGTATGTCGCCGGAGTCGGAGGAGGCCCCAGGAATTTCTGCTTGCTAGAGAGCTGACTCCACCGCCACCTGCGCCAACGCGCAAGCCTTCCCACAGACGGCGCCAATTGTAGGGACCCAATTCCTTTGCGGCCCATTAACATTTTTGGGCTCACACACGAAAGATCCCTCACAATATGATTTGTAGAGAGTGGGCTTGAAAAGCTAGCCGCTAGTCAAGGGGCGATGCCCGGTCATGGTTTTTAGAGGAGTTCATTGTAGAAAAAAGGAGTTGGGCTTGAACATTTAAGCCCTAAGGCGTCGCACCCTATGGGATGGGACTCCTCGGAGTTGATCCGAGGACCATTGAGGCTTTATCCCGGTTACCCAACGACGGACTTTCTTCAGTCAGGTCCAGTGTTGTTGAGAGGTTCTCCCCTATGTCGTCTTTCTTTTTCGGAGGTGGGATGGGACTCCCCTTCAGATTTACTTACTTTCTTCTTTTATACTAGCTTGCATTCGCTGTCCTTCGTCCACGTGTAGGGTCAATCTTTACAAAAACTGACATTTGTCCCATCAGTCCAATCCCGGAATTGTTGGGGATGGTTCGATAAAGCTAAAGAGTACGGCTCTGTCAGGGGCAGCTCATTGAATGGCAGTGAGAGCAACTTTCCCGGATATTCTTTGATTCTCTTTTAAGTTTGGCCTTATACCGGTTTTATCCTTTTTCTTTTGGTGAGGTTTTGGATCTGCCGAGGACTGAGTTGTCCTCGGCTGCACCACAAAAATGTTTGGTGCTCTGCATTGTAGAGCTTGGGCCATAGTTCTCCTCGGCTCGGGCCTTTGGACTCTCTAAGGACAAATGGGCTTGGTCCGTGAATTATTGGGCCCCACAGAAATCATTCCCAATTGATGCATATTTTAAAAGAAAAATTGTTTAAAATTTGGAGGCCATTGCTCAATTCTCTATCCAAATTACTAAAACTGCACAAAGATACAAACTTAATAGATATTATTTCTTTGAACATGATCATAGATTACCATTATAGATATGAGAATGAGTTTTGAGCGATTGCTTAAACCTATAAGTATAGAAAAAATTGGCTAAAAAATTATGTTCAAAATCATTATAGACCTGAAAGAAAATAAGAACCAACATTGTTAAGTTAAAGTTAATTATATAATAGTAATACTCCTTTTTTATAAAAATTTGTTATAGCATTTAGCTTGGCCCTAGAAAGATTTTCTTGCACTTTGCAAGATTGGTTGGAGGTAACAAGGTTGCTTTAAACATTGAAACAATAATGAAATTGTTGAATGAAACAATGCGGAAAGTTAAGCGGAAGTGGATATTTGTTAAAAATTATATTTAATAGAAGTGTTGGTTGTTGCGTAATCTTATCCTTTTTTTGATAGGAAAAAAAAGGATAAGATTACGCAACGACAAAAAATGATGAAAAGGATAATCTTATCCATTTTGCTGA
Source organism: Quercus lobata (assembly GCF_001633185.2). Taxonomy (NCBI): domain Eukaryota; kingdom Viridiplantae; phylum Streptophyta; class Magnoliopsida; order Fagales; family Fagaceae; genus Quercus; species Quercus lobata. The sequence continues at coordinate 25,560,008 of NC_044912.1, read as the reverse complement.
ATGATTGTTCTGTTCTCATTTATCAAAGTGATGTTCCATTGCCATTGGCAGCTATCGCTAGCTACAGTAGCTAGATATTTTCACATGGTAGGACATTGGAGAAGGACAGGCTCTACATCTCTCATCCAAAAAAACGAAGTAGTTGAATACTTAGGGCTGTTTGGTTTTTTTTTTTTTTTTTTGGCCATCACTCATCATTCTTCACTCAATTTTCGTCACTCATTACTTAAAATACTCAAACTTCCCTAACCCCACCCATTTGGCACTCATCACTCAATGACTTTGTTTCAAAAAAAAAAAAAAAAACTAAAAAATCAAAATATGCAGTTGGTTGCGTTGTTTCAAAAAAAAAAAAAATCCAAAAAGTCAAACATTGTGGTTGAAATTTCAAAAGTTGTGGGTTTAATTACAAAAATGTCATGGAAACTGAGTTTTGGAAACTGAAAACACCTAAAATGTGTTTTCAGTTTTTATAACTCATCACTCAAAAATTAGAGAATTTAGTGATGGAAACAAAAACTGGAAACAATGCCAAACAAACTTCTCAGCAGTGGGATCCACATATTTTGAGTTATGGGTGATGGAAACACAAAAACCAAACAGCCCCTTAATTACAAACTTAAGCTTTAAATAAAAAACTTTAATCGTTTATGAGCTTCTACTTTAATTATATTATTATTATTTTTGATAATTTAGTAATTGAGGTGGAAGAATTTTGAACTTTAAATATTTCTTTAAATAAATTAGAAGGTGTGGACTATTTGGATTACAAGGCTCTTAACTAAACATATTATTATTATTTGTTCTTAGCCAATGAATATCTGAAAAAGCTCATAAAAAAAATTGATATATAATATATATGTAATTAATAAATATTAATAAATAATAAAATTAGAAAAAACTGAGGCTCATGTAGTTTGTGCTAACATATCCGAAATTGGAGCCATTTCCATTTTTTCCCTTTCGCTTTCTTGTTAACTGTTTATTACATCTCCTATACTGCAGTAGAGTACTCAAGTTTCTTCAAGCTAATAATTGGTTGTTTGGCCTTACCCAAAGAAGCAAAAACACATAGACAGCACAGCATGCTTCTCTTAAGATGTTCCCATAATTTCTTCAATCTCACTCACAATCACAAGTTAACCTATGTCTTGGGAAAGACCACATTGTTGTTGTTGGGGTTGGGATCTCGTTTTTAGTATCCTTTTTATAATGAATAATTGTAAATATAGGGTCCGGTTATGATATATATTAATCATTCATTTTGAAAATATGTTATGGGAAATAGAAAAAACTGTTAAAAAAAAGTTAATAATTTTTTTTTCATAATTTTTTTAAAAAAAATTTGGTTGATAAATGTATGTCCTGAGAGCATACGTTAGTAAAACCCATATATATAACTAGTCGCTAATCCATGCGATGCACGGGTTAATGATTTATTTGAGTAGTTTTTGCTATGAATTATGTGAGTTCAAGCTTATAGAACATGTTTTAGTGTCCATTAAGGGTTTTTTTTTTTTTTTTGGTACAATAGCATCCATAAAGTTGCAAGTTGAAACACTTAGACGTGTTATGTGGTTCAAGCTAATACAAAGTTAGAACATTTTTGTTTGTAACTTACTCATGAACAAATAATTAGAAAGTTGGTATTACATTTTGAACATAAGCTGATAATACATGTTCACCTTGTAAAATAACAAAAACAAATAATTAGAAAAAATATATATATATCCTTTACTGAGCAGATAACTTGAAACTTTCTCACATCTGAATCCTCGTGTGTAGTATATTGCAACTTGCTAAGGTGATTTCCATTTGAATTCTCCCCTGGGGTTTTGTTGCTTCTATTTGAACCATTCACTTTCCTCTTTGATTGCTCATCATCCAAGTCAAAAACTCCAATTGATCCTCTACCCAAGATGGAAATTCCTACATACACTTTCTTTGGGTCTAGCACCAAGACTCACAAACATACACATAAATACATACACAAATATTCATACTAAATGATATACTTTTAAGATCTTAGCAATATCAAGTTAGGATCTAAGACACAAACATCCGTCTCCAAAGTATCCATGCAAATTTGGTCTAAGACACACACACGCACCCATACATGTATATATATTCAAACTATATAATATGATTCTAAGATTTTACCGATATCAAATATGGATCTAATACTCAGAAATCCCACTACAAAATATGCATGCAAATGCTACAAGCATGTAACAAAGCCTCAATATTTACTTTTCCTTTATGGGAAATGCTAACGAGTGCCCTTAGAGCATTGGTTAACAATCTATTTTAGGAAAATTTTGACATCATTTTTATGAGAAATGAAAAAAACTGTCAAAACATTAATTGTTTTTTTTTTTCTTTTCCCATAAAAACTTTCTTTAACTGAATTCTTAACCAGTACCCTAAAGGCACTCGTTAGCATGATCCTTCCTTTATTACCTATGTGATATTCAAAACAACAAATTATATGGCATTCAACCCATGTACTGAAAATCATAAAGTAAAACTAAACATGCCTAAAATTTTGGAATTGAATTAAATATAGAACTTTCACCACCAAAAACAAACTATATAATCATCAATAGTGTAAATAAAAGTACCATTACATCTCCAAAGCAGAATTTGGCTTTTGGGGCCAACCGTGCCCACAAGAGCAGCTACTGCATTGGCAGCATTGTTCTCATTATTAAAAAGATCAAGATGCCAAAAAAGTAATGATAATCTAAACTTTTATTCCTTACAGATAAGGTATATTCAAAATTTTCCCCAAATAATTTGATTGAAGAATTGAATTTGACTTATTCGGAAATTTCAAAATGTCATTTCAACTTCATCTACATAATGACTAATGCCAAAAAAAAAAAAAAAAAAAAAAATTAAGCACTGCAAGATTCACCATTAGTTACACTTAAAAAAAAATTATAAAAATTATTAAAAAAAAAAAACTGAAAATCTTCAAGAAAAAGTAAGCCCAGAGTCATATTTATTTCATTGTTTTAGGTCACTTGGTTTGATGATCATATTGCTAACCTTACTATAGAAGATAGATAAAAAAGAAAAAATTAATAAAACTGAAGTCATATGGACTTACCTCTCCATGTGCAAAAGCATGGCTATGATAGTTGCAGCTTCCATGACTTGTGATAAAGGAATCCACATAAAACCAAAATTTAGTATTTTGTTTTCTGAAGCAAGATAGAAGAGTAGAAGAACCAATCAATAAAGGAGATTGAGCCAGCAATAATGAAAAAATAAAAAAGAATGGATGAATATGAAAATCTAACATTGCTTTTTTAACCTTTTCCTTCTCAAGTTTGTTGTATCCAAACAAATCCAATCTTTCTTGGACTGCATTAGATCAAAGGTCAAATCCTTTCTTGTATAAATAAGATGCTCAGGGGGTAAAATTTCCAACATTAAGCAACTTATAATTTAGCACCAAACAAATAAGATAAAGTAATGGAAATTTCTTTGTATTTCCATCTTTTTTATTCTTCTTGATTCAGAAAAATCAAAGTATCTACATGATGCTACTTGAATTAAACATGAAAGATCTAATTTCTTCCAATTGAAAATACTTCCACACACACACACACACACACAAAAAAAAACCTGGTCATTTGTGGTATAATAAAATATATTCTACTAAAGTATCAATTTGAGCCACTAAACTTCTTCACCTAACTATGAAGTTAATAACATTTGGCTTTATTATTCTTATATATGCAGCTATGAATTTTCACCCAAAAAAAAAAAAGAATATTGAATGGCTTTCATAACTGGGACATTCATTAAGGCAAAGTTGGCATGCCATAAGATGACAAAAGAGTATAGTGATTCAAAGAACATCAGGGGGAAGGGCCTATTCAACCATCTTGGATTTCCTTTATATTCAACCCTAGACCAAGTTGTTAGAAGAGAATTTGCATTGTCGGATAGTTTTTTTTTTTTTTTTTTTTTTGATAAATAAACATTGTCAGATAGTTCATTACATCTCAATCACTGTTTTCTCTTAGGTTCACTAATCCACAAACAAATTAAATGGTGCTACTTATCTCATGTGCAAATAGTTAAGTCATTCCCATTGTATTTAAGTGTTCCTATCACCAATCCTTTTCTGTTGGTGTCTACTCCTGCACCTTGCTAATATGCTAAGCTCCCCACCTCATCCATTTTACACAATTCCTAGTGGGACTCTAGATTCAATCTATAGATTGTTATTGCTGAGGCAGTAGGTAACCCAGTTGAATTTCTAAGCTTAGTGTTAGATAGAAATATTTGTACCTAATCTTTTTTTTTTAGAAGAAATATCTACCTAATCATAACAAAATCTTTGTTCTTGCTAATTACTATAGTGGACCCATGAGCTTTGAATGAGGAATTGAAATATTAACAATTGACAGAGAAGTAAAAACCAAATTAAAACGTGATTGTTGCGTACTCATTAGTCATTATCTATGTGACAATGCAATTGGCATTTGGCAACTAATGATTTCTTCATTAAAAAAATCTAGATATTATTTTTATTTCATGGTAGTGCAGGCTCTTGGATTGTTCTGTCGATATTATAATTGGAATACATGTCGATCTGAGCACTCATTAATAAACTTTAGCTTTGTTCAAAAAAATAATAATAAAATTTAGCTTAAAAAAAATTTACATTTTACCACTCTAAATTATACCTCGATTATACTTTACACCCTAAATTTTTCAAATACACGTTTTACATCCTAAATTATGATCTTTATAACACTTTACATCCCAATATCAAATTTACTGTCAACTTAGATAAAACAAATATGACACTATATGAAAAGACCATATTACTTATCTTTTAATCCCTTAAAAATAAAGAAGAAATTAAGTTTATCACCTTAAATTATGATCTTAATTATACTTTGCATCATAAATTTTGAATTTCCATTCACGTTAACAGCAAATTTAACGTTGGGGTGCAAAGTATAACAAGAGTTATAGTTTAAGATGAAGAATGTGCACTCAAAAAGAAGTTTAGGTTGCAAGGTGTAATATAATAAATAGTTTAGGATGGTAAAATATAATTTTCCCTTAAAAAAAAATTACAAACTATTTCTTAAAATTGAGGAACACTTAAAATTGAGGGACATCATACAAAAATTAGAGAAGGTTCACTTGCTTACTTAAAAAAGAAACTTAATCATTTATCGAGCTTCTACTTCAATTATATTATTATTAGTCTTTTAACAAAAAAAAAAAAACATAATTTTTATTAGTCATTAATCCATGCAATAAATCAAAAAGCTTGTGAAAAGGTGTGTGTGTGTATATATATATGAGACATATTTTAAGAAGAATTAGTAAATACTTAGTGTGGGGTCAGAGAATTTGTGGCCCTGACCCACTTTACATTAGGGCCCAAGGTCCAAGCCGAGAAGAGACATTGTCGAGGACATATAATGAAAGTCCAAATTGCCTTGAGACATAGCCGAGGATGATTCTGTCCTCAGCATCCCGTAGTGCCCCTAAAAGAAAGGACGAGCACAGTGCAGGAACGGCCCAAGTAAAAGGCTGCCAATGCTGCAATAAAGAACTCTGCGCCTGACAGGTCCATGCTCTTCACCATACTCTTCAATTTTTACAACCACCCCCAACTACTCTAGGTATGGGTTGATGGGACAAGTCTTAACCCCAAAAAGTTGAGCTTACACGTGGACACTGGAGAGAGGATAAATGCTAGTATAAAAAGGAAAGAGAAACAATACAGAAAGGGGGGGACAAATCGTCTCCCGAACCATGGAGTCCTAAAAATGGGAAGGATAGAAAGAGCACGAAGCTCCATAAACTCCTCGGACGAGGTTCAATGACCGGAGCCACCTAAGCCACGCCAAGAAAAGGTCTAGTCGGATACGCCAAGTCCTCCCCCATGAATGTTATCATGAAAACTACGACCAACCATCGTTTGGCGACCAAGGCCTATCCTTTCAAGCCCACGCTCTACAAATTATATTGTTTGGGCCTTTAACGTACGAACCCAATACCATTTTGGGGTCGTTACAAATTGAGTCCTTACAATTGGCGTCGTCTGTGGGGAAGGGGCTTGTGCGTTGGCACAGACGGTGGATCGAGAAAGTCCCTCCATCACTTCCAGCGGCCCGTTGTTGTGCCCTAACATAAAGTCCCACTAAGGGCTACGCTTCAAAGTGTCAGTAGCGCGGACGGTTCTAGGGGCTTCCAACGTCAGATCAACGTCCCACACCTTAGCCGAGGGGCTAATCCCCCCAAACTTAAAGAAAAATTATAAGTTTTGGACAGAACCAAAGTATTGCATGGTCCTCAGACTCAAACCTATGAGGAAACCAACTACTTAAAGAAATATCTAAGTTTTGGACAGAATTAAGGTATTGCATGGTCCTTAAACTCAAACCTATGGGGAAATCAACAACATAAAGAAATATCTAAATTTTGGACAAAACCAAGGTATTGCATGGTCCTCGGACTCAAACCTATGGGGAAACCAACTACTTAAAAAAAAACTATAAGTTTTGGACAGAACCAAGGTATTGCATGGTCCTCAGACTCAAACCTATGGGGAAACCAACTACTTAAAGAAAAATTATAAGTTTTGGACAGAACCAAGGTATTGCATGGTCCTCGGACTCAAACCTATGGGAAAACCAACTACTTAAAGAAATATCTAAGTTTTGGACAGAACCAAGGTATTGCATGGTCCTCGGACTCAAACCTATGGGAAAACCAACTACTTAAAGAAATATCTAAGTTTTGGACAGAATCAAGGTATTGCATGGTCATCGGACTCAAACCTATGGGGAAACCAACTACTTAAAGAAAAATTATAAGTTTTGGACAGAACCAAGGTATTGCATGGTTCTCGGACTCAAACCTATGGGAAAACCAACTACTTAAAGAAATATCTAAGTTTTGGACAGAACCAAGGTATTGCATAGTCCTCGGACTCAAACTTATGGGGAAACCAACTACTTAAAGAAAAATTATAAGTTTTGGACAGAACCAAGGTATTGCATGGTCCTCGGACTCAAACCTATGGGGAAACCAACTACTTAAAGAAATATCTAAATTTTGGACAAAACCAAGGTATTGCATGGTCCTCGAACTCAAACTTATGGGGAAACCAACTACTTAAAGAAATATCTAAGTTTTGGACAGAACCAAGGTATTGCATAGTCCTCAGACTCAAACCTATAGGGGAACCAACTACTTAAAGAAGTTATAAGTTTTGGACAGAACCAAGGTATTGCATGGCCCTCGGACTCAAACCTATGGGGAAACCAACTATTTAAAGAAGTTATAAGTTTTGGACAGGATGGAAATCCTGTCTTGTCCTCGGATTCCCAGCACTAGAGAAACTAATGTAAACAAGCATTTTGACCCGGTACAATTATATCTCAGTCCTCGGACCGAATGCTAAAAAGGGTTAATGCTATGAGTGTTGTTAGGAACGTGCAAAGCATTCTACTCCATGGCGACTCTCTCCGATAGTTCATCTTTGGGTTACCCATCCTCGGATGATCACCTCATACACAATGCACAGCATTTAGCTGTTATTTCGGTTAGTCTTGTATGTACAACTTTTTTTTTTTTTTGTCGGCATTATTATGCCTGTTAATCTCAATGAATTCAAAATAGTAGCTTTTTGTTAACAAGGGATACTGCTCTGAGTATCGTTCAAAAAAAAAAAAAAAAAAAATACCACATCCATTCACAGTATAACTATTGCAGAAAAAAAAAAAAAGAATACGTAGAATAAAATAAAGTTATCTTTTATTAATACAAAGAAATAATATAGCATACAATGAGAGGCTTAAACAAGCCTATACCAGAAGCTAATTACAAAAGCAAAAATAAAAAGATACAAGGAAACGACAAATCCTTCTAAGCTCTGCTCTAGTAGCGATTATGTATGGCAGGATGACCCCATTGATGGAAGGAAAGAAGAAGAAGAAAAAGAAGTAAAAGCACCAGGATGGCCCCAGTTATGGGAAAGAAGAAGAAGCGGAGGTAAAAGGAGGCACCAGTGAAGGAAGAGAGGAAGAAGCAGGGATGCTTAATCCCTGCATCAGCCCTGACTCCTATCACGCAGGTGACATATTAGCTATGCTCGAAAGAGAGCGGATGGTACTGATGATGAGCAACCCCAGTTCCGTTGCACCAAAAATTTGATGCAATTAACACCTGCTTCGAATTTTGGCTAAAGGAAGAGGAAAAATATCTTGAGTCTCTGTCTACCTTGCCCTAACCTAGCCATCTTAAGTTTCGAAGAGACCCAATGCTTTTGAAGAGGGTGTGGTCCCTTCACCCTCACCTTTGCTTCAAACATATCACACTCTAAGGTTTGATTGCACTGATAACGAAAACCTTGAGCGTAGTTGGGGGTTTAGGACTTTGGAAAGACTGAAGGGTCTGTACGTAAAGGAAGTGACCTCCTACCTTGCTTCTTATATGGAAGGCAAGTTTGGTGGCATTTAATCTACACAGATTTCCAAGAAGAGCTACAAACGAGATAATTTCCACTCAACTCCCAACGCCGTCTACAACCGTCGGATTCAAGTGGCCTCGTAAAGGGAATTTATTAAAGACGCGCCTCGTACACTGAAACAGCAAGAGCGCGACGTAAGTAAATCTAAAGGAATGTCTCATAACCCGCGCATCTCCCAGACAAATGAAGAGACACCGACATTTATGAAGGGCAAAGCTGGGCATGCCATGATATAGGCCCAACATTACCAAAACCCTCCTCCCCAACCAAGAGGTCGGGCAGCATGATTTTGAGGGGTTATCGTGGGGCCAAAGAATTTGTGGCCCTGACCCACTTTACATTAGAGCCGAAGGTCCGAGCCGAGGAGAGGTATTGCCGAGGACATATAATGAAAGTCCAAATTGCCTTGAGACATAGTCAAGGATGATTCTGTCCTCGGCATCCCGTAGTGCCCCTAAAAAAAAGGGCGAGCACAGTGCAGAAGCGGCCCAAGTAAAAGGCTGCCAATGCTGCAATAAAGAACTCTGCGCCTGACAGGTCCATGCTCTTCACCATGCTCTTCAGCTTTTACAACCACCCCTAACCACTCTAGGTATGGGTTGATGGGACAAGTCTTAACCCCAGAAAGTTGAGCTTACACGTGGACACTAGAGAGAGGGTAAATGCTAGTATAAAAAGAAAAAAGAAATAATACAGAAAGGGGGGGACAAATCGTCTCCCAAATCATGGAGTCCTAAAAATGGGAAGGATAGAAAGAGCACAAAGCTCCATAAACTCCTCGGACGAGGTTCAATGACCGGAGCCACCTAAGCCGCACCGGGAAAAGGTCTAGTCGGATACGCCAAGTCCTCCCCCATGAATGTTATCATGAAAACTACGACCAACCATCGTTTGGCGACCAAAACCTAGCCTTTCAAGCCCACGCTCTACAAATTATATTGTTTGGGCCTTTAACGTACGAACCCAATACCATTTTGGGGTCGTTACAAATTGAGTCCTTACACTTAGTATTCTCAAAAAAAAAAAAAAAGAAGTTAATCCCACATTGGAAAATGAGTGTGTGTTAAAAAAAGTTTAATGTCTATGCTGTGTATCCAATAGTTAGGCCATTTTGGATATACACCACCATCAGTTTCTTTAAGACATTTTCCCCTCTTATCGTATGTGTGTTAAAATATTTAGTATTCTAAAAAATATAGTAAATAAATAAATCAAATTAGAGAAAATTAAGGCACCTGAAAAATTTACTTAAAATTTATTTAGAAAAAAAAAAAAATCAAACCTAATTTTATTCAAATTTGTTTGGTGTTGGGTTGCTTTATAATTCTTAAAAAAAAAATTAAAAGTATATTTATTAAAACTAAGATAATTATGTTAATTAGACAATAAAAATAATTTATTATAATTAATATTTTTTTAAGAGAGTTTCAAGATCTCTTATTCAACCATCAAAGATTTTATCAATTGAGCTAACTAGAACCCACTTATAAATAATATAATTCTTTTAAATTTCTTTAAATTAACTTTAATTCATAATTTTCAAATTTGTAAACTTTTCACGTTTGAATAATAGAGTTCCTCTAAAATGAACTTTTTGATACACTTGACTGAAGAATGTCATGGCACATCCATGCTTGTAAAACATATAGCGTTGACGGTGATAACCATTATATATGCGAGTACTATACATATAAGACATAGCTTCTTTTCTTCTTTTCTTCCCTTTTTTTATTTTTTATTTTTACGAACAATGTAATTTAAATTTGTGGTAAGATAATTACTTTTTATTATCATACTCAAAATATCAACTGATTTTACAAGTAGAATCTTCCAAAAAGCTTAACTGAAAACAACACTAAGATAAAACTTTTACTACACATGTTAAACATGATGTAAAATTGTAAATTATTATAATGGATAGATAGATGGGTGAGAATCACCCAAACAATATATAAAGGCATATATCTAACTTAAATTTTTATAATAAAAGGAGAGACACTCATAACTCACAAATACTCACTCTTAATTTATTCTTAGATTCAAAGAAACGTAGAGATAGTCAGATAAAAAAGAGAGATGAGATGAAACTTATGAGAGAGAGAGAGAGAGAGTGAGAAAATATTTGTAATTTGTGTTGTTGTTTGGTTTTTGGAATAACAGATTTGTATTGTTATTTGATTTTGGGCTTGACTAATATGTGATTAGGTATATAAAAATATTTTTAAAGGTAAACTAAAGTAGTAAAAAAAATGTGGGTTCTAGTTAGCTCAACTGGTAAAGTTTTTTATGGTTGAATAAGAGATCTGGGGTTCAATCCCCGCCTACACCAAAAACTGATTGATGTTTTGATCTAATAATAAGTCTAATAATAAAAAGCTATCATCAGAAGCGGATATCTAACGTATATAAAGGCCCATATCTAACGTATATGTTTCAAAGTAGTAACTACGTATCCAAAAAACCATATAATAAGCTTTATCAAAGGCCTTTGGCAATGGCTCTCAACCTACTTGCTTCACTCCCTATTTGCTTTATCAAAGTAGTAACGATAAAACTTGTTGATAAAGATCATATAGTATATAATAAAAAGGCAACAAATACACAAAATCTATTTAATTTGATGAAAAAAAAATACTTGCAAGATTGTAGGTAAGGAAGAGAGAAGAAAGGGAAAATATAGCAAACAATTGTAAGGTAGGTAATAGAAAGAAGAATACACCAAAAAATTGTGTGTGTGTGTATATATATATAAAGAGAATTTTAAGTTGTGAAGAAGTTAATATGAACAAAAAGAAGGAGTTTAGGTGAAAATCAAATACTTTCTTTTGTTACTTTATTATTAGGAAAAAGATGACATACAATGCATATTTATCCAAAAAAAGAAAAGAGGGATTGTAGTGGAAAAAAATTAACAAAACGTAGGTTGATCACAATAGTCAATAGTATTCAATTCAATCTTATTTCTTTCTTTTCTTTTTTTTAATTCTATCTTATTTACTTTTAGGTATAATTTTAATCTCTTTATTATATATATATATATATATATATATATTAACTTCTATCCCTTATATATATATATATATATAGGTAATTCTATCCTAAGGCTTTGTTGATAATATTTTAGATAGACATAATTGTATGTTGCAGTTGTATGGCACCACCCAACTAAATTTAATCTCTTTTTGAAATTTTTAGAAAACACTTATTATAGGTTGCATGTTTTGTTAAAACGCTTATTATTATTTTATCCAAAGAAATTGATAAGAACAAATAAACAAAATAATTTTTTTTTCTAAAAATTACTGCAAAAGTTAGGCTTAGAAGCTGTAATTGTACCAAGTAACTTTACCAAATTGCAAATTTTTTTTTTTTTTTGATTTTTAGATTTTTAAAATATATATATATATATATAATTTTTTCTTTTCCTATAATTTCTAAGTTGATAAAAATCTTAATTTGATTATAATCAAAACTATTCATCTAAAACCTACAAGTGTGTCTATCTAAATATTATTAACAAAGCCTAAAATAATAGGATAGAAAGAAAGAAAAAAAATTCTAAAGGATAAATTATTAAAATGTGTAGTTGTGATGTAAAAATATAGCTAATCCCATGAATTAAAAAAAAAAAAAAAAAAAAAAAAAAAAAAAAAAAAAACCGTGATTGATGGCTGTAATCTATAAGGAAATATGATAGCTAGAGTTGTTTTATTTTTTTTTTTTTTTTTTTTGATGGAGTTATTATACAGTATGTTAGCATTCTCTAACTAAAGTAAAAACCCTAGCTTTCATATACTTGGTACCAAAAAAAAAAAAATCAAATTAGTAAATAAATAAAATGTTTATTAGATATTTTAAGAAGAATTAGTAAATAAATAAAATCAAATTAGAGAAAAGACACCTGCGAAATTTAATTAAAATTTATTTAGAAAAAATCAAACCTAATTTAATTCAAATTTGTTTGGTGTTGGGTTGCTTTATAACTCTAAAAATCAAAATTTTAAAAAATATATTTATTAAAACAAAGATGATTATGTTAATTAGACAATTAAAATAATTTATTATAAGTAATATAATTCTATTAAATTTCTTTAAACTTTAATTCACAATTTTCAAATTTTGTAAACTTTTCAATTTTGAATAATAGAGTTCCTCTAAAATGAACTTTTTGAAACACTTGACTAAAGAATGTCATGGCACATCTATGCCTGTACAACATATGTCTTTGAGGTTACATAGCTTATTTTCTTCGATCTCTTTATTTCTACATACAATATAATTTAAATTTATGGTAAGATGATTGCTTTTTATTATCAGACTCGAAATACCCATTTATTTTACAAGTGAAAATCTCCCCAGAAGCTTAATTGAAACCAACACTAAGATAAAACTTTTCCTACACATATTAAACATGATGTAAAATTGTAAATTATAATAATGGATAGGTATATGGGTGAGAATCTCCCAAACAATATATAAAGGCATATATCTAACATAAATTTTTATAATAGAAGGAGAGGTACTCATAACTCACAAATACTCATTCTTAATTTACTTTTAAATTCAAAGATGCAAAGATAGTCAAATAGAAAAGAGAGATGAGACAAAACTCATGAGTGAGAGAGAAAAAAAAAAATATATATATATATATATATATAAATTTGTGATTTGTATTGTTGTTTAGTTTTGGAATGAACGAATTTGTATTGTTGTTTGATTTTAGGTGTATAAAAACATTTTTAAAAGTAAATTGAATTAATAAAAAAATATTTTATATATATAATTTTTTTTTTTTCCCCTTGCCGACGGTACATGAGGAGCCGACCAGAGGTACCCACGTCCAACTACCCACACCAAGACAAAACTTTTATTACAAATGTTAATAATAACGGATAGATATACGGATGATCGAGAATCTCCCAAGCCTATATAAAGGCACATATCTAACGTACATGTTTCAAAGTAATAATTACGTACCCAAAATTTAGCAAAAAAAAATTACGTACCCAAAAAAGCATAATAAGCTTTATCAAAGGCCTTTGTCAATGGCTCTCAACCTACTTGCTTCACTCCCTATCTGCAATTTCCCAAGAGCAGCTCTCCCATCTAGAGGTCCCACCCATTTCAAATCACTTGTAACAAGCAGAAGTGACATTGTTCCTAGTTCTGTCCAGTGCAAGGTCTCCAACAAAATTTCAAGTAGTAATGATATTGTTCGGCGATCAGCTAATTACCATTTGGGATTATGATTACATTCAGTCACTGAGAAGTGAATACCTGGTACGTACAGAATATATAGTATTGTTTTCATTGTTAGATTTACTAGTACTTTAATTATTACTGGAAACTGATCAATGGGGTCATGTTAATTATAATATTGTGATGTAGGGAGAAGAGTACACAGGGCAAGTTAACAAGTTGAAGGAACAAGTGAGGATGATGCTTCACAAAGTGGTGGGTCCTTTAGAGCTGATAGATACTTTGCAAAGACTAGGATTGTCTTGTCACTTTGAGAGTGAAATGAAGAGAATCTTGGAAGGTCAATACAACAATGATCATTGTGATGATACATGGAAGGAGGAGAATTTATATATCACAGCTCTTAAATTTCGACTGCTTAGGCAACATGGATATAAGATGTCCGAAGATAATTAAGAAAAATTTTGATTTCATAGATTGGATATTTATTACTAACCAGTGTTTTTAAACTATAATGCACTTTTGCCCCCTTATTTTTTGAATTGTTTTCATTTTGAGATTTTACGTTTCAAAATTTCCATTTTTTGTTTTGCAAATTTTGTTTCATTTTTATATTGACCATATTCATTTCTATTAGCAATATGACTGTTAAGTTTTGATACTCTAAATTGTGCAAATATGATTGGATTGGATTGTTTGAGTGCATGTTGTGCGAGCATGTGCACAACATGTGCACAGAAGGAACTTGTATATATATAACTAATTATGAGGAGTTTCAATTGCAACTTGAGTAGTCCTTTTAGGGTGTAATTAAGCACAAATGTGGCTAGACCTCAAAAGTCACAAATTAGGGTAAATTTAATAATTTTTTGTTAGAAACTAAACAAAAATAACAAGCTAGTCCCAAGTTTTTTGGGGTGATCCTTAATAAATCAGTCATGATTGACAATATATATTATTTTCTGTCATTTTATTCTATACAAAACATTCTCTTGTCACTTCCTTATTTGATAAATATTTTTTATTATTTTGACTAATGACATCTACAACACAAAAAACAGTAAAAATAGATACAACTTACTTGAATTTGGTTTTGTGCATCAATGAATCTTAGATGACTATACACCTCGATGGGATAAAAAAGTGTGAATACTGTTACAAGCAAAAATTATTTTAAAACATTTTTACAAATTGTTGATGTGACAAATTCTTAAATGAGCTTACCACTAACATCATTTTATACATATCAATAATCACCCATCGCATCAACAATTAGTAAAAAAAAAAATTATAAAATAATTTGTGACTATAACATTACTCAAAAGTGTATTACACATCATAATTACACATTCAATACTTGATAACATGCTTCTTGAGCCCTTAGAACACCCTTTAATGATTGTTGGGTTGCTAAGTGCAGAAGTTTTCAATAGTTACATGGAGGGAGGGAGTTTTAAGAGATATCTTTGTGATGATACCAAGGGAATGCTATCCTTGTATGAAGGGTCATTCCTTTCAATAGAAGGTGAGAATAGCTTGGATGAAGCAAGAGAATTCTCAAAAAAACATCTCCAAGAATTTGTCAACCATAATAATGATCAATATCTTTCTACCATGGTGAGCCATGCCTTGGAGCTTCCACTACATTGGAGGATATTAAGAGTGGAAGCGAGATGGTTCATTGATGTATATAGGAGCAGAGAAGACATGAATCCTATCTTGCTTGAGCTTGCAAAACTGGATTTCAACATGGTGCAAGCAACCCACCAGGAAGATCTCAAACAAGTGTCAAGGTCAAAAGCTTGTTAATTCTCATTCTATAAATTGAGCTGGATTTGATATATAATTCTTGATTGGTAACATATTTATTGACAGCCCTTGGAACTTCCAAGTTAGAAGGATGACTATATAGAAATTGAACCATAAACTGATAAATACTAAAATTAAAATCAAAACTCATGGCAAAAATAACAAATAATAAAATTAGTTATAGCCAAAATATTAAAATTAAAGCTAGTGTTTAACTTACCTGATTCGAAACATAAGAAAATGCATTGAAATAAAAAGAAAATTGACATTCTCTTGTTTCTTTCAAATAAAGGTGGTGGAGGAGCATTGGCCTAGGAGAAAAGCTAAGCTTTGTGAGAAATAGGCTGACAGAGAATTTCTTCTGGACAGTGGGGTGTACATTTCATCCTCGGTTTGGTTATTCTCGAAGAATCTCAACAAAGGCCAATCTAATCATTACGGTAATAGATGATGTTTATGATGTGTATGGCACTTTGGATGAACTTGAGCTCTTCACGGATGCTGTTGAGAGGTTAGCATTAATAGAAATAGGCCTTAAATGCTTCAAAGCTATCTTTGACATAATAACTTAAGTGAACTTTTTGTGATTTCAGTTGGAATACCAATGCAATGGATGGGCTCTCAGATTATATGAAGATGTGTTTCCTTGCTCTACAAAATTTAGTTAATGAAATGGCTTTTGATACACTTAAGGAACAAGGATTCCACATCATTCAATATTTTAAAAAATCAGTATGACCTTGACTTATAAATTCATCTATACTAATCTTTTAATATCTTCTTCTTGAACACATGATATGTTATACTAGCTCTAATTCATTGTTCCTTCATAATTATTTCAGTGGGCAGATTTATGTAGAGCTTATTTGTTGGAAGCAAAGTGGTACTATACGGGATATACCCCTAGCCTTCAAGAATACCTTGATAATGCATGGGTATCAGTGTCAGTGCCAACTATACTATTGAATACTTATTTTTCAGCCACAAATCCAATAACAAAGGAAGCCTTAGATTTCTTCGAAGAATGCCCCAACATAATACGTTAATCATCAATGATTATACGACTTGTAGATGATCTTGGAACATCTAAGGTATGTAGAACACACTATCCTAAGAGTATCATTAACCAAAATTTCAAACAGTTATTAATTTAAACCCTTACGATCTTTTCTTTTTTTTCTTTTTTTCTTTTTTGAATCAGTTTGAGTTAGAAAGAGGTGATGTCCCTAAATCAATTCAATGTTACATGAATGAAACTGGTGCTAGTGAAGAAGATGCCTGTGAATACATTAGGTGTTTGATTAGTGCAATATGGAAGAAGATAAATGAAGAACGAGCTGAGAGTTCTCCCTTCTCTAACACATTTATTGAAATTATATTCAACATTGTAAGGGTGGCCCATTGCATGTACCAGTATGGAGATGGACATGGTGTTGGAAATCACGAAACTAAAGATTGTTTATTATCATTATTTATTCAGCCCATTCCACTACATAGAGATTGACATGATGAATTATTGATATATAAGGATGCAGATTTGAAGTTTTAATTCATCATTTGTATTACATATTACCTTTGAGATTTATGAGTGAGTTAGTTTGTGTTTGTGAGTGTTTTACTTATGTCGATGAGTTTTGGGAATGTTGTTTGTGTGAGTATGTGAGAGTTTGTGAATTTAGTTTGCCATGTTTGATTGAATGTAATTCTAACCCCTGTAGACCATGTCATTCATTGTGAACTTTGGTTGGAATTATATAGAGATGTAGGCTTGGAGTTGGACAAACCATGTTAAATATTGTTCTCTTGTCTAATTGTTTTATTTTCTTATTTGTGCAAAAGTGTTTTTGCTAGCCCTAAATCACAACAAATTAGTATCAAATCTCAAAGTTTGGTCTTGGTAAAGTTCAAAAAAAAAATTTATATTAGTGCATTTTCAGTAGCTTAATTGCATAATATTAAGCTAATCAAAAGATATAATTTTTTGGTAACTTTTATGTCAAATGTATGATAAAAAGCTAAAAACTTCTAACTTAAAAATAAATAAATAAATAAAAAGAGAGAGAGAAAATAAGCTAAAAACTAGCTTATTTCTAAATAAAGCAAAAAGTTAGATTATTCGGAAAAAATGGATTAGACAAAAGGCAAATGGCAAAAAGTTTTTTGCCTTTTCCCAAACACTGTTAGTTACACGGTCATTACCTCCTCTGCTTAATACATTCTTTGATGCCTATTACATAGGGTGTCTTGGCAATAAATGCTCTACCGGTGTCTTTTGTGTTTATCTCAGTAAGAATTTATTCTCTTAGAGCTTCCAAAATCAACCTACAGTTGCTCGTTCAATCACCAGAGTGAAGTATAAAGCTATTGTCAACACTGCTACTGAATTATTATCTATTCAATCTCTTTAACGTGATCCTGGCATCCCCCAACCTCGTCCACCCTAGTTATAGTCCGACAATATTGGTGCATGTACCTCACTGCTAATCTTATTTTCATGCTCGCATGAAGCATGTTTAAATTGATTTTCACTTTGTTCGGGACAAAGTTGCAACTATGGCCTTGGATGCCTAATTGATTTTCAGTTTGTTTCATCACTTTTTCATTGGCTGATTTTTAAACTTAACGGTTTGGAATTTCACCTAATTCCTAGAAACCTGTGAGATGAAAAAATAGAGAAAATTATGCAAAGAAACAATCACAATTACGTAATTTGACAATGTGCATACATTCACAGAGTTGCAACATTTTCACTATTTCATAGAGGAAATATAGAAGCAGTAATATAGTACATAAATACAGCAAACCTTTGGCTCTATGGACAAAGCCTCACAAAAAATCTCATTTAAAACCCTAATGCTTCCATGTTGGGTTAGATCACAAACTACATCAAATAAAAACTAAACTCCACATAGTCCAACTTCAACATCTGTCTACCCCTAGCCTGTTGAGCTTGTGCCAGAATGGAGGGGGGTAATTGAAGCATAGCTATCAAATAAGCCCAAGCTAACCGAATGAAATACAACACCAAAGAAGATTTAGATCAATTCAAACTTCAAAGTTAGCAAAATAATAGGAACTTCTCACACCTCATCTATCAGAAGGGCAAGTCTAATGTTGCAAGCTAAGATGAACAAGTACTGAAATACGACGGTCCTTCAGTCCAGAACAGCTTGTGCGACTTGTAGTTTAGGATCAGTTCATTTCTGTAGTTTAGTAGTTATTTATACATGTACATGTGTAATGATTTGGTTGGTTATGCCGCTTAGATCCGTATAATGTGGAGTTAGGAGTTAGTTTTTGCTTCAGCTTTTGTATCAACACTAGTATAAAATAGCTCTTGTACAATCATTTCCTAATTAATACAAACTCTTGTACAATCATTTACTAATTAATATAATAAGAGTTTTAGGCTCTTTTAGATATACATTACTGTAAATTTCTTTAAAAAATCTTCTCCCCTCTCCCAGTGTGTTTTAAAAAATACTTAATATTCTCAAAATATATATATAATCAGAGTTTCCTTTCACAAATTCTCACATCATCTATAACTCATATTTTGAACTCATTGTAGTCTGTCTAAATACCTTATCAAGTGTAACTGTTTTGTCTATTTAATGAAATCATTTTCCCAAGATTCAAGTGTGGAAACCAAAACACATTCAAACAATATTCTGATATTATAAGTATTGATAGATGTAACACTTAGGAGTGAACGTTTTGGTTGTGGCCCTGCATTGCTGTGTTTTTTGTGGATGACTCGGTCAATGGCGGAGTTAGGAATTTATTTTTGGGGGGGGCCATTTATAAATTTGTGTGTTTTGTGTAGTGTGTGTATGTGTGTGAAATGTAAAATAGTAATACACAATACTTCATAACTCAATTTTTTCCCTTTTATTTGTTGAGATAATTGTTAAAATACTTATGTGTTCATTTTAAAGATGATTAATGTTTAATTATTGTAATTTGTTGACATATGTATTTATGGATTGTATTTTATTTAAATGAAAATTAAGTTTATTTTTAGACTTTCTTAAATATATATGTATATTATTAGGTATGAGGTGTCAAAATAATAAGGTTATTTAAAAATTTACAAAAATTTTAGGATATTTTCAAAAAAAAATATTTTTTTTTTTCAAAAATTTTGGGGGGGGGCCCAGGCCCCCCTTGGTCATCAAGTGGAGCCACTGGACTCGGTAGTACCCCTTTTTCTACTTCCTAAGTATGACTTGACTATGAGTTTTCCCAGTCTTGATACTACTTGCCAAGTCTTGCGTTTTGGTAGTGACATGTGCAATGTTTGAAAGTGAGATGTTGCTATGAAAGAAATACCATGGTTGTAGTGACATGTACAAAAATTTTAGGATATTTTCAAAAAAAAATTATTTTTTTCAAAACTTTTGGGAGGGCCCAGGCCCCCCTTGGTCATCAAGTGGAGCCACTGGACTCGGTAGTACCCCTTTTTCTACTTCCTAAGTATGACTATGAGTATGAGTTTTCCCAGTCTTAGATACTACTTGCCAAGTCTTGCGTTTTGGTAGTGACATGTGCAATGTTTGACAAGTGAGATGTTGCTATGAAAGAAATACCATGGTTGTAGACAAAGATTAAAATAGAAGATTTTCCATTCCTGCATCATATTTCGTCACACTTATGTCTCTCCCACGATGAGTGGAATGGTTCTTCCTCATTAATTTTAAATTCAATAGTAACGCAATCTAATTCAACTCGCTCTCCAGATTTGAACTGTCATTTAAATTATTTGGCATGGACCAGCTTGTTCATATTTCATATTCATAAGAATCCGA
The DNA here is from genome assembly GCF_001633185.2 of Quercus lobata. Lineage (NCBI taxonomy): Eukaryota > Viridiplantae > Streptophyta > Magnoliopsida > Fagales > Fagaceae > Quercus > Quercus lobata. The sequence goes on along the minus strand of NC_044912.1, from coordinate 25,539,677 downwards.
CTAAATTAATTATTGCCGAAGGTTTGTCTACCACTCAAACCAGGTCTTCAATTGGGCTAAGAGAGAGAGTCAAAGAGAGAAAGATGAGTTTTACACACTCAATTTTATTATTATAAAACTAGTGTTATGCCACCAGGCGCCGTTCAATGCCCGGCTTAATTAAAATTTGAAGTAAAATAAATTGAAATCATATTAATAATTAGTGAGTCATCACTTGACATTTTAATAGAATTTTACCAAAAGTAAATTAATATCTTAATAATTAATGAGTCACATAACAAAACCACACAATATAATATGTAAAGTTTACTATATTAAAATATAAAATTATAAATATTAGAATCTTATTTTAGATTATATGAAATAGAACTTCAGTGGAAGTAGAAATTTTAATTTATTGGAAATTAGATAATATAGTTTTAATTATAGTAAACAATTGGTACTATAGTTTTACCCATCTTAATGTTATCAACAAAAATAAAGCATCTTAATAATTAATGAGTGAAGATATTTTTCACATAGAGAAGAAAGCCTCTTAACACAATCACGAATTTTAAAACCCAAGTTTCATTATATATTATAAGCATGTGACTTTAGACAAACAAATTATGCCTCTAATTAATTAGTGTTTTCTTTTGCTGGGATGATTTCATTCACTTAAAAAAGTTTGTGAGTTGATTTATCTTAAATCTTTATTCTTCGTAATATTCATCAAAATTATCCTTCAAATAAATCCGACCAAAATTTTTTTTTTTTTTTAAATCCTCAACTGTACTATCATGAATAACAATGAATATATTTCATAAGAAAAATGAAGTAAAAGAAGAAGAAAATGAATTAAGTTACCATAATCATTACCTTTAATAAGAAAATGTTTATAATTTTTTAAACCATTATCTTGCAGGAAATATGAGATAACATTTTTTTTTTTTTAGATTATGTTTATTCAAAGAATTGATAAGGAATTAAGCTACTGTTTCTAACTAAAAAAAATGTTGAAATTTGGTGCAACCACTAAATAATTAAACAGAATATTTACTTGCCGTATCACAACTTTTAAGTTCAACTTTTATTATATAATATATGATACTTACAAAAAAGAGTAGTGCTACAACCTGATATGTCACCAATTAGAAAAGTGAATTATTCAAAATCACAGTTATAAGGTAATTGAAATCTATCAATTACAATGATTACCATATTAATTTGTAAGCTTTATGCAATAAACTTGTAATACTTCTTGCATTTTCTTACAAATAACATGACAACTATTATAATTAGTATCACATCAATCACATGTTAAACAAGTTTTTTAATTACTTTTTTTTATATGTTTAAAAATTGATATATTAATTTATAAGACTAATATAATACAATTATTAGTAGCCCTAGCAACACTCAAACCCTGAAAATGTGATGAGGAGTGAGGACAGGTGGATGGCTCTTTGGCCTACAACAGAGGATAGATTAGTTGGATTGTTTAGTAAGAGTTCGTATAATACGATTTGATGAAATTACCTTCAGGTAATTCAGGACAGTAGGTTTAAACGTTAAAGCCACAATTTTTTTTTATTAATGGTAGTAGTGTGCCAATGACCTGGTTGAGATGAAAGTAATGTTACTTGAATTATAACTTATTATATTATAGGTGAAAAAAAATTGTAAACTTTTTTAGTTTCAAAGTATTACTCGTCAAATTACCCATGCTTTAATTTGCAAGCACAATTTTTATCACCTAGAAACCTTTTTTATTACATTAGTCCACTCATCAGCTGTTAAAATTCAAAGTTTCAGACCAAATACATTTCTGACAATATAAAATTTAACAACTGACGAACTGAATGTTGATTTAGATGGATTTCTTGTCATTTATATCTTCTGCTGCTGTGAAGAGTCGTAGAGTTAAATGAGTGTAGCCCAAGGCAAACATTATATATCTTAGGAAATAGTACAAAAATAATAGAAAAACTGAAAAAGAGGGGCAAAAAGTCTTGTAACCCATTTTCAGAAATAAAACCATTTGAATGAGTTAGGCTGCTGTTTTTTTTTTTTTTTTCTATGTATCATGCCAGGCATTCTCAAGCATTCGTGGCATAACTGTTATGGTCAAATCGTGGGAGGAGAACTTGTTTAACAAATCAATGTATATTTGTGATTTTTAATGTCACTGCTAGCTATATGTATAGGACATTCTTCCTTGGTCTTCTCTATCTCTTAACCAAGGAACAATAATGTATTTCACAACCTTTGCTCGTAGGAAAATCAGCATGCTCATGAAAAAACTAGGTTTATTCAGTCATTCAAAGAACTCGTACAATCGAATTGACTCTACTGAAAGCTCCAAGACCCGCAAGGTTCTAAAGGGTCATATAGGTATGTACGTGGGACAAGAGAGGAAGAGATACGAAGTTCCAGTGAAGTATCTATCATTACCAGCATTCCAAGAATTGTTTGTGCAGTCACAAGAAGATGAGCTTGAAGCAAAAATAGAAGGCCCCATTATGCTTGCATGCAAAACTGAAGAATTTGATCAGTTATTAAAGCTAGCCAAGCTGCCAAGGTATCTTCACAATCCTAGAAACTGGTTCTCATGCATGCACGTAGATTGTTGAGAATTTATAATTTTGATTCATCAATTGCTTCCATGTATTAAAAAAACAAAGTCTCGTCTATCTATCCTGTCAAAAAAAAAAAAAGTCTTTTAACTCTTGGAAAACTTTCCTTCTTTTTTTTTTTTAATGAAGGAAAAAACTTGCTATTTTGTTTCTGGATTTATCTTTGCAATCTTTTTTACTCTCTCTTCCTTTTTCCTTTCTATTCATTACTAAACCACTAAACATGATATTTTTAGAATCTTGTCTAGCTACCCAATAATTATTAGTGTGCGTTTTGGATTAATTTATTTTCATCAACTTACTTACCATAATTAGTTTATAATATGAAAGTATAATCGTAATTAAAAAAATCACTACATTAAAACGTTATACATTCTCCCTTGATCAAGAAAAAATAAATTCATCCATATGAAGTTTTAGGGTCCATTTGGATACTGTTTATTTTGCTGAAAACTGAAAACAATAAAAATAATAATTAAAAAATTTACAGTTCATATGTGATACTGTTCATTGGCCTATTTGCACTGATTATGTCCCATGAACAGTGCAAGAGGCGCTGAGCTGAGAAAAATAAAAAAGCCAAAAATGCTGAACGCGGACGCGCAAAACGTGTAGTACATACAGATACTTAGTCTTATTCTTTTGAGAGAATGATAAGAAAATGCCTTATTCTTGCATAAAAACCCCTAACATATATACTTAATATAATAAATTCATTTGATTTGACTTTTTTATTTTCCAAATTGTCTTGTGCGTGTGTGTATACTATACACTAGGCACATAAATATGCATGGGATTATTTTTTAATGTAATATAATATATAGTTTGAGCTCTGAAATTTTTTTAAGATGATGTATTTAAATTAGATGTCTTTAAAAGAAGTAGATTCAGTTACTTACACAGGTATCCCAACACTCAACGTTTTTCTCTTTCTTGATTGCATATATGCATCACCATTTATGTTCATTGACTCTCTCTCCAAGTGCAACAATTTTTCCAGGATTTTTTTTTTTTTTTGTCTCTTTGTCTCTACAAATGTATATTTCTATTTACTCTTTCTATATCAATTACTCTTTATTTGCATATTTTAGGAGCATTTGGTTAATGTTGTTATTTTTTAAACAGGATATATTCTCCAAATTTGTGTCAAAGTAGGCTATGTTTTTCTAGATTTTATTCTTTACAATTGAACTTTTTTAGATTTAAATTTATTATTTTGATGCATTTTAGATTTCTCATTCTCTTAAGAAAATTATCATAATAATCAAAGCCATCACAAATTCATAAAATTATCTAACTCAAAATTAAAATGAAATCAAAGGCATAAGAGATAAACTTTTTAATACTTGATTACTTACGTAAATGAATTTGGTAGGCTCATTCCTAGATTGTTTTTTGATATAAACTCAAACTCTAACTTCCAAAACAATTAAATATTAATTTAAACTAAAATCAAACCAAAGTCACAAGAGAGAGAAAGAGGACTTGTGATAGGGAATTAAGAAACGTAATACCAAAACACCAACCCGCATCAACCCAAACAAAGGGGTCAACAACACAAAAAGTCATCAACCCAAAGTTGAGCTATAAGAGAATAAATAAATTCTACCAAAAGAAATATATATATATATATATAGAGAGAGAGAGAGAGAGAGAGAGAGAGAGCCGGGGAGGAATGGTTTGAAAAGAAGATAGGGGGGAGAATAACTGGAAGAAAAAAAAAAGTAAGAGAAATGGTTAAAGGAAAAGTAACGTAAGATGGAGGAATAATTGGGAGAAGAACCACAAAATGGAGAAGAATAGATGGAGAATTAAAGTAACTGTAAGGTGAGGAGTAATGAGGGAAAATAGTCGCACACACAACAACAACAACAAAAAGAGGAGAGGAATGGTTTGAAACATGTGACTTAGCACAACAAGGTATTAGCAAAATTAATTGTTAATTGTGCGGGTGTGTGTGAAGGGATGAGTTTGAGCCCTCTTCCGAATGGGCCCGACACGAGGACACCAACCGAGGAATGCCATTGACAGTTGATCAAAGAAGGAAGAATCCTCGGCATGGCCTTTGGAATAGGGATCGGTGGAGATTGAGATTGAGATTGAAAAGTAGTCAAGGAGAAAGGCTAGGTTGGGTTATGAAGAGACATATGAGAGAAATAATAGTCCCTATTACTCTCACCTACCAACATCCACTTAGGACTAAATGCTTAATGACCTGTCTAAACAGTAAAGCAATCTTCAGCAAGCCTACTACTACTACTACTACTAAACATAGGTAAAAGGACAGCTGATGGGAAAAAAGCCCACTATGCATCCCCCGTTCGTGGGGAGCTGCACCATCCACTAGTATAAATACCCCACCTACTTCAACAAAGGGGACACCAAAAAATAAAAAGGGTTGACAAGTGGAAGAGAGGTAAAGAGGATGACAATAGAATCGGAG